>NC_044904.1:49995109-50287609 GCF_001633185.2 Quercus lobata
GCCCATCACGTCCTTTAAGGAATTTTCACCATGCCCATGGTCTTTTCCCCTAACTTTTGCCTAGACCACCCTTTCAAGTTTTCAATCTAACGAGGTTCATTTCCCTTAATTTTTGCATAGGCCGCCCTTTCAGGTTTTCAACCTAGCATGCTTTTTTTCTTTCTCCTTTTTCTTTTAAATGTGGTATTTCTAGAGTCTATCCTTGTTAAAGGGGCAAAACATCGCTTCCCTATCCAAATTTGTAATTCTTATAGCACATCCTGACATGATCTTCTTAATTATAAAAGGTCCATACCACATAGGCTTCATTTTTCCTCTTGGATCAAAAGTCTCATCTCTAAGCACCTTTAAGACCAAGTCTCCTTCCTTCAGGTTTCTTGATTTCACTTTCTTGTTGAATGCTCTAGCAATCCTTTTTTGGTATCGTTGTGCATGGCATTTGTGAGAGATCGGGGAAAATTCCCATTTGGTGCTCTCAAAAAAGAGATTTGGGGTACCTTTTAGGGAACCTCTCGTAAGTGGTGTGAAGTCGCCACTTATTTTTTATACATAAAATTAAGAAAAATTAAATAAAACTTTACATGGCTGAATTGTTTCATTTCATTGATTGAATAAAAGAAAATACATGTTTGAAAAAACTGAAAATTACATGGCTTTGGGTTCCAGTTACAAACTACCCAAAATAAAGCAAAGATAAGACCTAAGTCTACCTATCCAAAGACACTAAATTTGGAGGCTAGGTTACAAAATGAGAATGTGTTAGGCACCCATTCTGCCTAGACAAAGTTTGGTCTTCTAGACACTTGTGACCAATGTACCCCTTTATGCATGCTATGAATGATATGTTGCACATGTGAAATAAACTGAATCACAAATTTAATTATGAATGTACCCTCTTCTTTGTGTTTTTATTTTTTATTTTTTATTTTTTAATTCAGATCAGTTGTTATGAATTAAAAAAAAAATTAACTTTTTAAAAAAAAAAAATTAGATATATATATATATATATATATTTGTGTAAAAAGAGTGGTTTTTAGAGAGAAAATTCAGATATGTTTTTATTTAATTAAAAAAACATCTTTTAATTTGGAAAAAAAAAAAATCAGATTTGTTTTTAAGAACTTAGAATGGTTTTTGATTTGTAAACGATCAGATCTATTTTTAAGAACTTAAAAAAAAATGATTTTCTTTTTTTAATGACAGAAAAATTAGATCTATTTTATATGTTCAAAAGTTATAAAAAAGATTGCTTGAGAAGAGGATTTCATTCATGAAATGAATTTATGCTACATATATTGAATAAAACAAATACAACAAATACAACCATTCATGATCTTTTTCTTTATTTCAAAATCTGCTAAAAAAATTAGATCTATATCTAAGGAAGATATAAATTATTTTTAATTTTAGAAAAATTCAGATTTGCATCTAATGAAGATGCTAACAAGTTTTTGATTTAAAAAAAAAAAAAAAATATTCAGATCTACATCCAAGAAAGATGCAGATTCATTTTTATTTTGGATATCTTTGAAATTAAGAAAGAGATCACAACAATAATAAAAGGAATCAAGAACATTCTTTAACAATATAAATTAATAATTCATGCTATGGATACTTGAAACAACCAAACTAAATAAATAAATAAAAATATATATATATATATATATATATATATATATATACAAACATGCATCATCATTACAAGAGAAGCATACAGAAAAGAAAAGGGTAATTGGAAACAACCACTTGCATGGAGCACTTCTTCTGGAGAAGATGTTTTAGGGTTCAAAGAAATTTATGCAATTATCTTTGAAACATAAAAACCCTAGTTTAAGAGAGAATACCATAAAGGGGGTGAGAAATTTGAGAGTGTGAAAAGGTGTCTCTCCTAGAGCGTTAAAAAGTGTGCTCTCAAAGCGTAAAAGAGTGTGCTCAATTTTTGAGATCTAGTCTCTATTTATAAAGGCTGGAATGCTTAAAAAAATAAGCAACAACGAGTAGAATGCGAATCGGGATGCGTCTTTCTGCGAAAATGTCGAAAAGGATGTGCCTTATCGGCACCCAAAGTAAGTTGGGCCAAAGCCCAAAAAGGGGTCATTCGGCACTTTGAAAGTGCCAAATAGCACTCCAAAAGTGTCGAGTGGTACTTTTTGACACCAAATGTACTTTCGTGTTTGGGTGCGTTTTGGACTCCCTTTTTAGGTTTTCTTGAGCCGGGCCTTGCACTTAGACGTGTTTTCAATTTGTATTCTAAGATGTTTTTATCTCTTTTCTGGATAATTCAGGTCTCTTCGACAACAATTATCCTGTAGATAAATTCTCTAAAATAAATCTTGATAAAGTTTAGATTATCCACAATTTTATTGTTATCCAATTGTCTCTTTTATTCCTATGCAAGCAACAATCCTATTTTAAACACTAATTATTAACCAATCACAAAATTATCTAATTAATTTTAATTGACTAACCGATCAGAATTAATTTAAATTAATCATGCGTGGTTGACTCTACCTAGACACAATGCATGCTGACTGTGCAAACTTGATCACATGATATCTTTCAATCTGATGGTTCGATTTGAAAATTGGACATACTGTTATGATTGTTAGAACCTCAAGATTATTTTTATGATATGCAATGAATGAATTAATGAATGTCATGCAATCATATTTTTTTGGGTACATGGATGGTCATTCTAGTCATTCTCCTTGATTAAATCATGGGTGCAAAATTGAGTGTATACAATAAAAGTTCAAAAATGTGTATAAATACCCTTGAACGTTTAAACCCCCAATTTACAAATTAACCAATTCAAGTATTATGTCAAACAACTAGTGTGTGGAAAATGAACATAAGCTATAATATAGAATTGGAAAAACTATCTAAGCCAAATTAAAATCACAACTCATAGCAGATAATAAAAGGCAAAGATAAAAGGGAAGGAAGATGCAAACACAAAGACAACACGCGATGTGTTATCGAAGAGGAAACCGAAGCCCTCGGCGTAAAACCTCTCCGCCGCCCTCCAAGCGGTAAACAATCCACTAGAAAATATAATTGGGATACATGGACAGCAATAGACCTTCCAAGCCTAATCTACCCAGTGCACCTAAGCCCTCCAAGCTTCTTGCTCCAACGAGGTTACGCCGAACCTTTTTCTTTTCTAGCTTCCCGGATTCCGCTACTAGACCGTAGCATTAACCAATGTAGATTGGTTCCTTCCTAACTGCTTCCCAGAACACCAAACAACCCTCTCACAGTGATGAATATGGTGAGAACAAGGTTTTGGTAAAATGCCTCTCAAGGGTTTGACAATGGAGAGGAAGAGAGTTGAGAAATTTGAAGAGACTCTAATGTATAGATTGTAGGTGAATCAATCTCGTTTTACTCTAGGGTTTCTCTCTCAAAATTCTCTCTGGAAGCTCTCTTTCATTTGCGGGTATAAGGGGTATTTATACTGGAGTGAGAGAGGAATGTAAAACGTCAGGTTTTACAAAACAGGGGTGGCTCACAGCTTGGCCTCGCGACTTGACTAAGTCGCGAGATAACCGTATGGCCAGTTGTCCTGTTTTGTCCTGTAGTGCTCCAGCTAGCATGACTGTTCACCTTCTGGCATGCTTGGCACGTGTGCTGCATCTGGCGGCTTGCAGCCGCGAGCCACCCGCTAGATCAAGCCGCGAGTCTCTGTTTTCTTGCACACTCTTGAGCAATCAACATTCTATCTCACTCACTACCCTTATAATAAACCCACCTAAATACAGGGTTACTAAATGCTGAAATACAAGCAAATTTGGCACGGAATAAAGCCAATAAGATGGTTGATTAAATTCAACCTTACAATCTCCCCCTTTGGCTATTCCGTGACAAAACCCTAAAACAGACTCTAGACTTAACATGTGAGTTGGGAACAGTTGAACAAAACTCACTCACACCTAACTCTAGAAGCTGTGAAGCACTTGAATTATAAGAACATGAAACTCCTGAAACACAACAATACACCATGATCATTGTATGTAGAAAAGTATGAAATGCATATGAAACATGCTTAAGGTGATCAAGCAAAGATGAAGTGAGGTATCAAATCATGGCTTGATCAACCAAGTAATCACCACAAGGTAGTGATCACAGTGTTCATTCACACTTGGAATGAACACTTGAACATACAAGTTAACAAGAACAAAGCAAGTTACTTGTATGCCTAACACTCAACCAATGCATAATACACTAAGTATATGCATCTAGGAACAATCCTACAAGGGCACAAGGGTGACAGTACTTAAAACAAAATGCAAGACATTTAGATAGAAGTACTGATTTAAACAAAGCATAAAAGATTGCATAAAGCATGGTACAAACCATAAAGCCTACAGACATGCATAAAACATAACCCTAAAAGCTTACATAAGCAACATGGGTACAAATACACAATATAACAACTTAAACTGACGAAAATATAGCAACTTAAACTGAAGAAGAATGCAGAAACACTCCTCCTTAGGTAATATCCTCCCCCTCTGATCAGGCTATCACTCCCCCTTTTTGTCATGGAACAGGCCATACATTCTCTTCTAGCCTTCTCTGAATTTGATCCAATTGAGTTTGAAGTGAGGTAAACTTCATATCCCATCGAGTGCTGTGATGGTGTAGAGTAGATGTGAGTCTAGACATCTTTGCATTCAACTCGTGTACAAAGGATACAATGTGATCAAGTTTTTCATCAAGGGAGAGAGTGCTGAAATGAGAGCTACTGTGAGATGCAGAAGTTTCCGGTTTGGCTCTTTTCCGACTATGTCCAATGCTTGCGTTGAATGTACGCATGTTGATTGGACTCGGTTTTGAGTGAGGAGATTCATCTGCTGTTGGAAAAATTCCCTTGAGCTTCAAGATCCTTGAAATGAGACAGCAGAAAGGAATGCACATTCGGGACTCAGTTCGTAGAACCGTTTTGCGCAGAACATGAAAGATATGAGCACAGATGTCAATTTCTACATCTGAGATTAGATCATGAAGAAATAAAGCACGTCCGAGGTTCATATACCCAGTGCTTGATAAGGGGTACAAATTGTGAAACATCACAATTGTAAGCACTCTCAGTTTTGGAGGAAGAGAGGAAACACTGATGGAGTTTCCATTGGATGAGAATTCCAAGTCTTGTCTAAGACCCTCCTTGAGAAGTTCCTCATCAGGACAAAGATCATCATAAACCGATGAGTGTCAAAGCATTGGTCGGTTGATGTGAAGGATCTCTGCCAAATATGCAGGAGAGACTGAAAAACTCTTTTTCCTAACCCAACACTTGAGTTCATCTTCTTCCACAATTGCGTTAGCATAAAATTCCTTTACCAAATTTTCATACGCGTCATCCAGATCAGAGATAAGGTAATTCCAATCCTTGTGAGCAAACCATTTCGGAATGTCAGTGTCATGAAGTGATGATTGATCAACAGGCCTTTCTAGTAATGGTGTAGCATTTTAGAAATAATTCTCATGAGACTGATAGCTAGCAAAGGATCTGAACTTGTTGGGATCGAATCTTTTTGATGAAGAACGAGTCCCTTTTGTTTGAGGTGAGTAGTCATCAACATCAATGACATGTTCCTTCCCTTTGGAACTGCCTCCTTTCACAGCTGCTTTCTTGAATGGTGACATTTCCAGTCTGAATCATGAATAGAGGAAAAGAAAGAACACAATCCAACAGACATTATTAGCAGTGGGTTAGTGACAATTAAGGGATAATGAAGAAACCCTAAAAGCTAGATGGAAATGTCCAGAAACTAGCAATGTGGGACAAAAATGACCTAAATGTAACTACACAATAGAGTGGGTCAGATTAAAACCACACAAAAATGAGAACATCATACACACAAGTGATCAAACATAGGTAAGAGAAATATGAACACCAAGGAGAACACAAAAACATGAGGAAAAGGCAAAACAAAGAGTAGAGAACAAAACCCATACCTTTCCTTGAAGATAGATTGAATGGTAACAAGTTGTTGAAAGAATTTGAAGATTACCACAGTGATGATGCATAAGAGAAAGTAAGATCAAAAAATGAGCAGACCCAGAGTTCAAGACAGGCAAATGAGAACCCCTTTTTGAGAAAGGTGTTGAAAATGGGCTCATTTTGCAGAACACGCATTTTTCGCAACTGAAGTGAGTCGCCAGCAAGTCGCCAGGTCAAGCCGCCAAAACACTCAAAGACAAAATTTTTGAAAAATTTGCTAAGTGTTTTTCGCGGTTGGAAGGTCTACCCGCGAGGGAGTCGCGAGCTGAGCCACGAAAATCTCTAAGTAACCCTTGCGACTGGACCTTCCACTTGCGAACAAGTCACCAAAATTAACCTGCGAACTCACGACTGAGGCCTGCGACTTGACTAACCTGCGACTGAGTCGCCAAAACAGGGCAAAAATGAACTTTTGAAATTTTCAGATTTTAAGCTCAAAATACTTTCCAAAAACACCTAAAACACTCAAAAATCTTTTTGTGTCTGAATCAACAAAGATTGAGCATGTGAAAACACATTTCATGAAGTACAATCACACAAATGAATATGGCATTTATTGAACATAGACTTGTGTGTTGTGTGTGGATATCAACAATGAGATAGTCCTTAGTCTAATGTGAAGCTTCAATGATCAATTCAACCAAGGCATACACAATCAGCACTAGATCATGTGACCCATCTCAATTATAGAAATATGCATATATGACCTCCCACAAAACTTGATAACATATCTTGGAGCTTTACATTTGACTCCACTTTCAATCATAACAAATGATCTTTTTGATCCTTTTCGAGACAATCACCTCTCATTGTGAGAGTGATATTTGATATTTCACTTTAATGAACTAGCCTTTGGCTTTTTGAATAAACATTCACTTTAATTTTTGGTCGCTTTCCCTTTTTCCTAGTCGAATACTAGTATGTGTGACAAGCTTTTGCAGCTCAATATCTCTTTTCATTTGGAGATTTACATTTGGTGAGCTCTTTTTAGCAAAAACAAAAATAAAGAGTGGGAAGATATATAAACACAAGTCTATGCATGTCTCAAGATCATCATAACCATTCACTCATCATTCATGACAAGTTTGAAGATCTATTTACAACAATCACATAGATTTCAAGATTTCTCCCACAGTGATAAGAGTGCAAAGAAATAAGCTATGCTCGAAAATGCACAAAGTCATTAGCACAAAGGTACAAGACAAAACAAGTTATGAGACAAAACTCAACTATGTTAATCAAACTTTTTGATTTTCTAATTTTTATGTGATTTTTGGATTTTTGACATAAAAGAAGAAAAAGATTGATCAAAAATAAAAAAGGAGCAACAGTATGCACAAATAGACAAACAATCAATAATCATGCTACACAAAGAGCCAACAAAGTAGTGTGTGCCCCAACACAAACAAACTTATCATATTATAAATATGTGAAGCACACATCACACAAGAGAGTCAAGGAATTGTACCAACACCAATGGTCTTACGGAGTGATTCAAACCGTGGACTATCAAGAGGCTTGGTGAAGATGTCCGCCTTTTGATTGTCGGTGTGTATGAACTCAAGACACACAACTCTTTCCTCTACCAGATCACGAATGAAATGGTAACATATCTCTATGTGTTTAGATTTTGAATGCTAGACAGGATTCTTGGAAAGATTGATGACACTAGTGTTGTCACAGAAGACACACATCGTCTCTTGAGGAATTCCATAATCATGAAGTAATTTCTTCATCCAAAGAAGCTGAGTGCAGCAACTTCCAGCGGCGATGTATTCTGCTTCAGTAGTAGATAGAGATACAGAATTTTGTTTCTTGCTCATCCACGAGACAAGATTGTTACCAAGGTAGAAGCAGCCTCTTGAAGTACTCTTCCAATCGTCTACACTACCAGCCCAGTCAGCATCTGAATACCCGACAAGACAAGCATTTGAGTCTTTTGAATATCACAGACCATAGTTTGAAGTTCCATTAACATATCGAATGATTCGCTTAACTGCAGTCAGGTGAGATTCCTTTAGATTAGCTTGATATCTGGCACAAACACCAACACTGAATGCAATGTCCGGTCTACTGGCTGTAAGATAGAGTAAACTCCCAATCATATTCCTATATAAGGTAGGACTTACTTCTACTTCAGAAGAATCAACATTCAGTTTAGTAGATGAGCTCATGGGAGTGAAGGCATGTTTTTTGGAGTCTAGTCCAAACTTCTTGACAATGTTTCTAGCATACTTCTCTTGTGAAACAAATATACCCTCCTTCTGTTGTTTGACTTGAAGACCCAAGAAAAATGTGAGTTCCCCCACCATACTCATCTCAAATTCCTTCTTCATCTCCTCAGAAAATTCAATAGCATGATCTTTAATGGTTGCCCCAAACACTATGTCATCAACATAAACTTGTGTCACAAGGAGATAATCTTCATCATTTTTGACAAACAAAGTTCGGTCGGCATATCCCCTTTTGAATCCTCTATCTAGGAGGTAATGTGTAAGCCGATCATACCAGGCTCTAGGTGCTTGTTTTAAGCCATAAAGGGCTTTCTTCAATCTCAATACATGATCTGGAAAGTGAGGATCCTCAAATCCTTTTGGTTGCTCAACAAACACTTCTTCATTTAGGTATCCATTCAAAAATGCATATTTTACATCCATTTGATAGAGTTTGAAATTCATAGTGCATGCAATGGACATGAGAATTCGAATGGATTCAAGTCTTGCCACAGGAGCGAAGGATTCATCGAAGTCTACTCCTTCTACTTGAGCTACTAACCGAGATTTGTTTCGAATTATCTCTCCATCTTCATCGGTTTTGTTTTTGAAAATCCATTTTGTGCCTATGACATGAACATTTTCAGGCCTTGGAGCAAGTTCCCACACATCATTCCTCACAAACTGATTCAGCTCTTTATGCATTGACTCAACCCAATTCTCATCTTGAAGGGCCTCTACTACCCTTTTTGGCTCAAATTGAGCAAGGTAGCAATGATATGTTACATGATTGGTCAACAGGATGTTTCCTTTTCTGAGGCGAAGACCTTCATCTAGAGACCCTATGATGTTGCTTTCCGGATGGTTCTTAATTACTCTTGAAGATGGCTTCTTTGATGTGGAGACTTCATCACTTCGAGAGATGGGAGGATGGACTTCCGGAGGAGTAAAAGGACTTGATGTTCTAGACATCGATCTTGTTTCCATTCTTGGGTTGATAGGAGTCGATTCTTCTTCTGGTGTAGGTTCTTCAACTTCTATATCAAGAGCTTCGACCTCAACATCGGGTTCTTTGGTGCTCGACCCTTCTCCATCATCAATCATCTCCACCTTAGATAATGCATCATCAATCTTGACATTGATGGACTCCATCACTGTCTTAGTTCTCTTGTTAAAAACTCTATACACCCGACTCATAGTAGAGTACCCAAGAAAAATACCCTCATCACTTCTCGCATCAAACTTCCCAAGATTCTCCCGATCATTTAGGATATAACATTTGCTTCCAAACACCCGGAAATACTTCACTCTAGGCTTCTTTCCATTCCAAATCTCATAGGCGGTTTTCTTTGTTCCTACTCGAAAAAATATTCTATTGCCAATGTGACACGAGGTGTTGACAGCTTCTCCCCAAAACTTTTGAGGTATTTGCTTGTTAAGCAACATGACTCTCGCCATTTCCTGAATCACCCGATTTTTTCTCTCTACCACTCCATTTTGTTGTGGAGTTTTGGGGGCTGAAAATTCCCTTTTGATTCCATTCTTTTCATAGAAAGACTCGAATCTTGCATTCTCAAATTCCCTCCCATGATCACTTCTTATTTTGGCAATAGGGACCCCTCTCTCATTTTGTAGTTTCTTGCACAGAATTTCCAACCTCTCACATGCTTCTGATTTTTCTCTAAGAAATTCAACCCAAGTGTATCTTGAGTAATCATCCACAATGACCATAATGTATCTCTTTCCTTCTAGGCTTTCAGTTCTGGTAGGCCCCATTAGATCAACATGAAGTAACTCCAAACACCGAGAAGTAGCAATCACATTCACCTTGTGATGACTTGTCTTTGTTTGCTTTCCCATTTGGCATGCACCACAAATGGTCTTCTTCACCTTTCCAAACTTAGGAAGTCCCTCAACTGCTTCAAGTTTGGACACTTTAGCTACTTGTTTGAAATTAGCATGCCTAAATCTGTGATGCCAAAGTTCCAACATATCAACACGAGCACTTCTACACGAAATGGGTGCCGTGGGAACTACTCCATAACAGTTGTCTGTAGTCCGATTTCCCTCCAAGACTTGAATCCCTTCTTCATTGATGATCAAGCATCCCTTCTTAGAGAATTGTACCAGGAAATCATCATCACAAATTTGAGTGATGCTCAGCAGATTTGCCTTCAGCCCTTTTATGTATAACACATCTTTCAACAGCAGTAGTCCAAGTATCTCGATAGTCCCTTTGCCTAGGACTTGAGTATGACTTCCATCACCAAAAGTTATATAGTCACCAACCTTTTCTTTGAGTGTCTTAAACAGTGACTTATCCCCTGTCATACGGCGAGAACAACCGCTGTCAAGATACCACAAGCATGCATTAAACACCTTCAATGAGGTATGCACAAATAAGCTCACATGAGACAAACATTCTTGACCTTCAAACAAAAATTCATCATCAGTTTTCATGCTTCTGTCAGATTGACCATTCATTTTCAGACTCTCAATCATCTCACACAACATTCGATTCTTTCTTTTATATTTCTTAATCAACGATTTAGATTCAGATATGCTACTGTGTAAGATATGATTCTGATTTTCAAAATATTCCAGCATGTGAACAAATATCCTAGCATGTTTCTTAGTTTTTAACAACTCTACAAGTTCATTGGTAAGACACCCTTCAAACATATGCATAGAGTCATTTTCACAAACACTTAAACTACAATTCAGCATGGTATTTTCCATAACAGCTACCATAACACAGGGGTCTAGGATCGCACTTAGGTAATAAAACCACAACAAGTGCACCTGCTCTAATACCAATTGAAAGTTCAAAAATGTGTATAAACACCCTTGAACGTTTAGACCCCCAATTTACAAATTAACCAATTCAAGTATTATGTCAAACAACTAGTGTGCGGAAAATGAACATAAGCTATAATATAGAATTAGAAAAACTATCTAAGCCAAATTAAAATCACAACCCACAGCAGATAATAAAAGGCAAAGATAAAAGGGAAGGAAGATGCAAACACAAAGACAACACGCGATATGTTATTGAAGAGGAAACCAAAGCCCTCGGCATAAAACCTCTTCGCCGCCCTCCAAGCGGTAAACAATCCACTAGAAAATGTAGTTGGGATACATGGACAACAATAGACCCTCCAAGCCTAATCTACCCAGTGCACCTAAGCCCTCCAAGCTTCTTGCTCCAACGAGGTTGCGCTGAACCTTTTTCTTTTCTAGCTTCCCGGATTCCGCTACTAGACCGTAGCACCAACCAATGTAGATTGGTTCCTTCCTAACTGCTTCCCAGAACACCAAACAGCCCTCTCACAGTGATGAATATGGTGAGAACAAGGTTTTGGTAAAATGCCTCTCAAGGGTTTGACAATGGAGAGGAAGAGAGTTGAGGAATTTGAAGAGACTCTAATGTATAGATTGTAGGTGAATCAATCTCATTTTACTCTAGGGTTTCTCTCTCAAAATTCTCTCTGGAAGCTCTCTTTTATTTGTAGGTATAAGGGGTATTTATACTGGAGTGAGAGAGTAATGTGAAACGTCAGGTTTTACAAAATAGGGGTGGCTCGCGGCTTGGCCTCGCGACTTGACTAAGTCGCGAGACCCAGTCGCGAGATAACCGTATGGCCAATTGTCCTGTTTTGTCCTGTAGTGCTCCAACTAGCATGACTGTTCACCTTCTGGCATGCTTGGCACGTGTACTGCATCTGGCGGCTTGCAGCCGCGAGCCACCCGCGAGATCAAGCCACGAGTCTCTGTTTTCTTCCACACTCTTGAGCAATCAACACTTTATCTCACTCACTACCCTTACAATAAACCCACCTAAATACAGGGTTACTAAATGCTGAAATACAAGCAAATTTGGCACGGAATAAAGCCAATAAGGTGGTTGATTAAATTCAACCTTACATACAGTACTGTGCCCTAGCTTTTTTCTCATCTATTAAAGCCAATTGTTCATATCTCACCTTAGCCTAATCCTCTTCTAGGACCTTAGTCTCTACCAATACCCTTAAAGATTGTATCTACACCACAATAGGAAGCATCGCCTCACTACCATAAACCAAAGAGTAAGGTGTTGCCCCAGTTGATGCTCGGATAGAATTTCTATAACCCTATAGGGCAAATGGAAGTTTTTCGGCCCAATCTTTGTAAGTCACTACCATTTTGGCTAGGATATTGTTCACATTCTTATTGGCTGCTTCTACGACCCTATTAGCTTGCGGTCGATATGGTGAAGACTTGTGATGCTCAATGCCATATTCTTCCATGAACCTTTGGACTTTGCCTTCAAAATGGGAACCATTATCGGAAATGATCTCTTAAGACTTGTGATGCTCAATGCCTCAATTTCTATACAGCCCAAACAAGTGCAAAGCATGACTTTTCTATGGGAGTGTACCTAGTCTCATAATCATGGAATCTCTTGCTTAAGTAATATATTTCCTTCTTATTCTTCTCATTATCTTCTTGCACAAGCATACTTCCAACCGCATCCCTTATGATGGATAGGTATAGGAGTAAGGGTTTTCCATGTTGTGGAGGCACTAAGATAGGTGGGTGGAGGAGATATTCCTTGATAAGTTCAAAGGCTTTTTAGCACTCATCGTTCCATGTGTGTGGTTCATTCTTCCTTAGGAGTTTAAATATGGGCTCACAGGCGGAGGTGAGCTTGGCGATGAGTTGACTAATGTATTGTAGTCGACCCAAGAAACCCTTAATCTCTTTCTCAATTTTGGGTGGAGGCATCTCCAATATGGCTTTGATCTTGGATAGGTCAACTTCTATTCCTTTGTCACTCACTAGGAATCCTAACAACTTTCCAGTGGTTACTCCAAAGGTGCACTTTTGTGGGTTCAATCTCAATCTATATTCTTTAATCCTCTTGAATAACTTCTTCAAGTTTGTGGTGTGGTTCTCTCTATCCTTTGATTTCACTATTATATCATTAACGTACACCTCTACCTCATTATACATCATATCATGTAGCAAGGATGTAGCCATCCTTTGGTAGGTTGCCCCAACATTCTTAAGGCTAAACGGCATTATTGTGTAACAATAGATTCCCCATTCCCCATTCGGTAGTGAAAGTGGTTTTGGTCATATCTTTAGGAGCCATCTTGATTTGGTTGTATCCTGAAAAACCATCCATGAAGGACATCAAGGCACTTCTTGTTGTGTTATCTATCATGACATCAATGTGGGGGAAAGGGAAGTCATCCTTAGGGCATGCCTTATTCAAGTCCCTAAAATCCACACATATCCTCACCTTTCCATCCTTCTTATGTACTGGCACGACATTGGCTATCCATTCAGCTTGGTTTATAGTTTTGATGAACCCCACCTTTAGTTGCTTAGTGACTTCCTCTTTGATCATTAAAAGTAATTCCATCCTCATTCTTCTCAATTTTTTCTTGATAGGCACTATGTGGTCATGAGTATCAATGTGATGTTGAGCTATCTCAGGCTCAATTCTAGGCATACCCTCATAAGACCATTTGAACACCTCTTGAAATTCCATGAGGAGTTCTTGAAGATATTTCTTTTCTTTTTCATTTAAAGTTGAGCCAATTTTAATTAAGCGTGGATTCATATCATTGTCCAAATTAATAGTTTCAAGAATTGGTTTCATAGGTTCAATCTTCTTTTCCAATTTTTTATTAACTTCATTTTCAAATTCATACGAATCATTTAAGTGTAGAATTTCAATGTTATGAGACACATCAAAGTAACCTAAATTAGAATTCATCTTATTGAAAATGTTGAAAAGTACATTGGAATTTGCATTACAAAACTTTTTCCCCATGTTTTCAGAAAACTCAACCCAAGTCCAATTATTAATGGTCCCCACAATAGGCATGATGAATTTGGAAGGATCACTTGGCTCTTCATTAATGATGGCAAACACGTCCCCACTCGTCTTCATCATGGTCTTCATTGCTTTAGCATCCATGTAGTTCACCCAATCAACCTCTTGTTTCACTTCATTGATCACCACGGCATTGATATTGACATTTGTAGTTTCTATCAACTTCAAGCAATCCCACTTAACTTCATCTACTTGTACCCAATTTTGATATGGAGGGCAAGCCCTATGGTAATCAGGAAAAGGGTTCTTTCTAATGTTGGGTTTGGTGATTATGTTGGGATTTAAGGGGGTTCCATTGTCTATGAGGTCTTGTATCTCGTGTTTGAGGTGAAAGCAATTGTCGGTTTTGTGGCCAAATTTTTGGTGGTAGTGGCAATATTCATTGAGATTCCAAGAGGGAGATATGGGATTAGGCATGGGTGCAGGGTCTAAAGGCTTGATAAATCCTTTGTAGGATAGGTTTTCATATGCTTAGGTGACAGTCATTCCTAGGTCGGAAAATTCTCGGTGAGCTTTCTTTGGGTAGGTCAGTTTTATGGCCAGATTTTCTTTTATCCCACAACATCTTTGGGTATACCATAACTTAGGACCATCCCTTCCATTTTTATACTTTTTATTTTTCCTTTAGAATTAGGTGAACACATGATATATGGTTGAACAAACAAGAGATATATAAAAGGTACCCTTCATGATAGGATCTAGGATCTCTCTAGTGTGGGTAGGCTCCCTAAGGCTAAAGGGATAGATAAGTAGGTCACTCGTAACTAGGTAGGCTATGATTCCAACCGATGGCCTATGTGGACCCTATAGTGGATTGGTAGCAAACCTTTAACGTACTCAAGGCCCATTATAGGTGATGACACCGATTGTGAGTTGGTGGGATGAACTTCGGAAAATTTGGGCCCGAGTAGAGCCTTCCATCATCCCATTCATTACCAACCAAGGTTATGGGACAAAAGAACAAGTGAAAGTGTGTTCAACAAGTATTGAAAATATTTTTATCAAGGTTAAGAAATAAGACACATAGGAATTAAACTCACTATCTCCAGTGGTGTCCCCACTGTTGGCACAACGGAATGGAGTTGCCACCAAGTTATATGGTCTAGGAACCATAAATATAGCGTCCTTTTGAGGAAGGACCTTTGATCTTACTACCAAAGTTTGAGTTTGGAGTTTACATATGTTCTTGGGAAGGTGTTAGGCACCCAAGATCGCCCAACCCTAAGGTTGGCCTCCCATCATTGTGTCACACACACACTAACATACATCTATGCATACAACATGACATCTTTCATCCCAAACAAAACATACTTATCTATCAACACATACACACACACACAAAAAGAGCTAAACATATTAATGAAACCCTAACATTCAACTAACATATGAAAACCCTATCATACACCTAAAACAAGGTAGCAACTTACACATGGCAGCAAGGCATATCATCATAGTGTGATTAATGTATTATTTGCTCCTCGGACTTGTCAAGAAATCATGGCCATTACACCGAACCAAGCTGGGCAAGATCAGCTTGTGTGGAAGAAGAACATCAAGAATAACTTCTCGATTAGATTAGCATACCATGTCACCCTTCGCCTCCAACAATGTGACTGTGTGGAACACTATGCCGCAAGAATCGATTATCTACGTGGAAAAAAATCTGGTCTCTCAACATCCCTCCCAAGGTCAGAGCTTTCATATAGCGTGCTTGCTCCAATATTCTCCCTACATAAGACAAACTGAGTAGAAGAAAAATAAGGATCGAGCCACAATGTGTAATTTGCTGCCAAGACGCTGAAACAACTGGTCATCTTATTCGATCATGCTTGCTAGCTCGAAATGTTTGGGCCCTTGCTTGTGGTACGCTACAAAACTTCCAAATATGAGACAAGTTTTTTCCTACTCTATCAACAACTGAATGCAAAGTTGGAGTTGAAGGATATGGAAAGATGAGCGATGATAAGTTGGGCCATTTGGAATGCTAGAAACAAAATGCACTTTGAGAAAACCCAGGTTCCACCGAAAGTGATCTCCGATGGAGCAATTGGATTTTTGGAGGAATATCAGAAGCTGATGATTACACAGGGCCACTCTTAAGCATTTTTTCCCATATTTTGTTTTCGGACTGGGCTATGCCTGGGCCATTTATACATGTATACTTTCTTCAATATAAATATAAATATAAAAAAATATATATATATATATATATTGAAACCAAACACTTCATTCATATATATATATATATATATATATTGAAACCAAACACTTCATTCATTGATTAATATGTAAAATATCTTGATACAAAGCATCCACAGCAGGTGGTGGAGAGTCTTCCATCCAATACATTTCATCATTAATAGACCTAGCATGTCTAGCTAAACAGTGTGCAACCATATTACCACTCCTTTTTATGCAGCTGATTGAAGCATGCTGCAACCCACAAACAAGGTGTTGGATATCTTCAAAGATGTGTCCCAGCAAGGAGTTGTTCTTTGTAGAGCATGATATTGCATTCATCACTAATGCATTATCACCTTTAATGACCAATCTTGAAAAACCAGCTTCAATGGAGAACTGAACAGCTCTCCTACACGTCAAAGCTTCTGCTTTTGCACTGTTATGAACCCAAGGACCCTTGACCGACATCTTAGCCATCACCTCACCCTCTTCATTACGGATAATTGCCCCAAATCCAGAGCAGTTCAGATTGGAAAAAATTGCTGCATCAAAGTTCAGCTTGTATACTGATGGAGGTGGTGGTTTCCAGGAAATTCTAGCAGGTGCCGTGGCTGGTATAGCAGCTAGTTGAACCTGTGAATTTTTGCACTCATTGAGGTAGTCCAGTGCTCTTTTGTTTAAACACCTTGGATCCATCATCTGTCCTCCATGCACCACCTTATTTCTTTGATTCCATATAAGCCATGATTGAACAAGAAACAATTCAAAATCTACATCAAATAACCTGTCAAAAAGAAATTGAAATAGCTAAATAAAATCACATTGGTTAGTTGAGCGCACTTTTGCAAATTGATTGAGCTTCCTGTCCACACATCTTGAGCAGCAACACACTCCCATATAGCATGAACAGTAGATTCCGGAAGAGATTCGTAGCAATGACACATTTGATCTAATAAGATTTTTCTTCAAGCAAGGTTGACACAAGTTGGTAGAATTTACCCGGACTTGACTGAATACACTCCCTTCCTATTGTGCAGCTACACCATAGAATCAGATACTTGTTGAAAGTTCAATTAGTGTGTAAAATACTAATGAATATTTAGACCCCCAATTACAAAATTACCAACACAAGCTTATATTCAAACAATATATTTGCGGAATATGAAATATAAGAAATACCCAATTTGGCAAACTACTTTAACACATAATTAATCACAAACATAACAACAATTAATGGTTAAAGAGTGAGGGAAGAGAGATGCAAACACAACGATAACCACCGGCACGTGTTATCGAAGAGGAAACCGAAGAACTCGGCGAAAAACATCTCTAATACCTTCCAAGCGGTAAAATGATCCACTAGAAAATTAATTGGGATACATAAATAGCAATAGACCATCCAAGCCTAATCTACCCGATGCACCTAAGCCCTCCAAGCTTCTTGCTCCAACAAGGTTACGCCAAACCTTGTCTTCTCTAACTTTCTGAATCCCACAATAAGCTCCATATTGCATCTACCATCCTTGGCATCTTCTAATGCTTCCTAAGCTCCAAAAACACTTAACACTCTAAATGGGCATGGGTAGTGTTTGGATACAAATCTCCTCTCAATGGGTATAACAATGGGAGAGGGAATTAGAAGAGACTACAAAGATTTTTCTCTAAGAATGAGTAACTCTCTCTAATAGGGTGGGTGTGTTGTAGAAACCTCTCGTAAGGGTTTTTTTTTTTTTTTTTTTTTTTTTTTTTTTTTTTTTTTTTTTTTTAGGCTCCTTTTTTAGTACATTACATTTTGTGGGTATAAGGGTATTTATATTAGGGTATGAGATGTAATGTGAAAAGTCAATTTTCAGCAAAACAGGGCATTCTGGTGACTCGGCCTCGCGACTAGAACGAGTCACGAGTTAACTGCCAGGCCAGATTATACTTTTTGTCCTGTAGTGCTCCAGTTGTCATAACCCTTCAGCTTCCTGCACACTTTACACGTGTGGCAATTTGGCTACTTGCCAGTCGCGAGACTCCTTTTGAATGCACACAACTTGAGTTTCTTCACACTCTCTCACACACAACCCTTACATTATTCCTACATAAATACAGGGTTTTTACATGCTGAATTACAAGAAAATTTGGCACGGAATAAAGCCAACATATGGTTGATTAAATTCAACCTTACAATTTCTCTCTTTGGCTATTCCGTGACAAAAAACCCTAAAATAGACTTTAGACTTAAACGTGAGTTTGGGAATAGTGGCAAAACTCACTCACACCTAAATCTAAAAGTTCTGATGAACTTGGAACATATATACCTATAACCTGAAACAATTGCACAAAACATATTAGACCCTCAAGGTAAAGCAAGTAATAAAATGACAAGTATAATGTAACAAGTAAATTGCGATCAAGTAAACATGATGTGAACCATATGAGCAACTTGATCATACACCAAAACAGTCATAAATAAATGACTACAATGATCACATAGCAAAGTAAGTGATCATCCGAACATGCATTCAATGAAGCACAATAGCATAAGGATGTATGCATGTCCAATACAAACATGATACAATGAGAACAACAAAGCAAAGATACTAAACATAACTCAAAGCACCATAAAGCAAACAAGAAAACAAATATAAAGAAAAAAACAAACAAAACAAAGTTTTCTTATTAACCCAATGTCTTCTCCCCTTTGGTATATGCATCTCCCCTATGGAATATCTTTCCTCCTACAAATGTGCACGAGAAATAGAATTTCTCCCCCTAAGAATATGCATAAGAGTCATATAGAAATGACAAAAGTATACTCTCCCCCTTTTTGACACAAATAGACAAAGGGTCAAGGAGAAATGAGGGCAAGAGATGAAGGTATGAACAAGGAAAATTATGCATGAGGGGTGCAAGATGAACGAGAAATGAAGTTCAAACAAAAGACAAAACAAAATACTACAAAACATAAGGTAAACATGACATGCTAGGATGAAGAAACAAGGTATAGACCAATGCATGACAAGGGTAGTAAAGGTGTGTGCAAAAGATAGCTATATGCAATGCATGACCATAGCATGAAAAATGCACATGTGGGGAAAGGTGTGTAAAATACACAACCAATGAACCAAACATGTTCCTAATGAGGAAACATGAGAAACCCCAAAGTTTGGTACTCATTAGAGTCCAAACAAGTGAGAAAATGCCTAAAAGGCATTTTATCAAACACCTAGCGGGCACACTATGAACAACAATGTGAAACAATGCATGAACATCATGAAATCCACTCTTAATACATGTTCTTTTTGCCATAGGGGGCCAACATCCAAAGAAAATCATCAAAAGAAACTGATTCCATTCAAAAATTTGACAAAAATTAAGTTTTCCCAATCCATATGATGAAAACCCCAACCAAGAGCACAAAACTCCCCGAAACATAATCTCTGGATCCAAATCAATGAAAAAAGTTTAAAATTACCTTAGAGATGTTAATGGAATGAAAAACCATTCAATTTGGTTAGGTTTTGATGTAAAAATATTGAAAGAGGGGTTTTAGAGAGGATAGGAGAGGTTTCAAATAGGTTTCTCACGAAAAACACTTTAAAAAGTTGTTTCTGGGCATTTTGCGACTGGCGAGTCGCGAAAATTTTTGCGAATTGCAAGTGAGTCATGAGTGAGTCACGAAAGCTTCTGGATGAACTCATGACTTGCGTTTCATGACTGGGCGAGTCACCAAAATGAGTAGCCAAAACTTGCTACTCACGAGAGTAGCCAAAACGAGTAGCCAAAAATTTTGACACCTGTTTTTCAACACAAAACTTGCTTAAAACAATGAAAAACAAAGTAAGCATTAACATAAACACAAAGAATGATAAAAATCACTTCCAAATACATATAAAATGATCAAAAATTTGTTTGGTTTGATCCATATGTAGTTGAGCACATACACATCACATTTAAACAAGTGCAATCAAACAAATGAATAAGACATTCATTGAATATTAGGCATGTGTGTTGTGTGTGTGTATCAAATGTGAAATAGTCCTTAGTCTAGAGTGAAGTTTGAATGATCGATTCACTCAAGTCATACACAACTAGTACTAAGTCAAATGGTCTATCTCAATTATAGAAATGAATATATATGACCTCCCACAAGAAAATGATTACATATCTTTGAAACTTTTCATTTGACTTCTTTACAATTCATAACATTTCATAATTTTTTATCTTTACATCTCTTTTTGAGATCGATGCCTGAAATTTTTGATATTTCAATTTGATGAACAAGCCTTTGGCTTTTGGGCACCATACATATTCAATACAAGTCACTTTCCCTTTTTCCTAGTCAAATACTAATATGTGCGACGGCTTTTGTAGCTCATTATCTATTTCCAAGATTTGACATTGGTTGAGCTCTTTAAGGAAAAATAAAAGAGTGGGAAGAGATATAGGTACAAGTCTACGCATGTATCAAAACCAACATGACTATTGACTAATCATTCATGACAAGCTTGAAGATCGATTTACAACAATCACACATAGATGTCAAGATTTTTCCCACAAAGATAGATGTGCATACATAACAAGCTAAGCTCATAAATGCACAAAGCCATTTGTACAAAGGTACTAGGCCAAACACACATGTGATATGTGCTCAAACAAATACGACCAAACTTTTTGAATTTTTCACTTTTTATGTGGTTTTGGATTTTTTACTTATACAAAACTAAAACATAAAAGTAAGATAAAAAACAAAAGCAATGCATACAAATAAACGCAAGATGCACAAATACATGAATATATAGCATCTAATGCATGAAGGGTTCTACAAAGATCGTAAAAATTAGATCAAGGACCCAAAAGAGCAAAAACTCAACCATAGGAACCCTTCCTCATCCAAACGAAACAATTGTTTGGAATGAGTGTCTCATGAGAAGAGAGACGAGGGTTGGAAGAATGAGAATCGAAGATGCACATAGAAAATGAGTTAAGAGCATTAAACACTTTCTTTAACAACATGCTATTTTCACTTAAATCCGGTTTACCCTTTTTAGTACAACTTCCAAGAAGCTCAAGTTTCTCTTTTCTTTTGATTCTTTTAAGAGATTGAAACTTAGAGCGATGAGGTCTTAGATGACCAAAAGTACCACAATGGTGACAAACAATGTGTTTAGGTCCACTAGGCTTTTTGGGGAGGGATCTAGTAACATGGTTTTGTTCTCTCTTCGATTTATGACATTGAGGTCTTATATGACCAATCACACCATAATGGTGATAAGTTGGAACAAACTTAGATCCATCCAAAACCTTAGGTTGAGACTAAATGGAGGCTTTGACTTAATAGCTTTTCTCTCCACCTTTTGGTTTCTCTTGTACGGAGGAATGTACACCGATTTGTCTTTTAAGATAGAACACACAATAGGCACAAAATCGGGTACCACAACATGATTGCAACAAATATTTTCATTCTTTTTAGCAATAGATTTAGCAATTAAACACTTGGCATGCATCTTAAGAGATTCATTTTTCACATTTTAGCTCATCAACAAGTTTGTTAGACAAAACAAGTTTAGCATCCAAGTCCATATTCAAACATTCAAACTCTTTCAGCTTTTCAAGAGAACTTTTAGTAAGTTTCTTATATTTCTCAACCAATTTGTTGGATTCATTGAGTTGAGCAATCAAATCATCATTTTCGCAAAATAACTTGCTCAAATTCTTATGAAACTTCTTAGCATTTTTCTTCAAGAGTTTGATGTTAGGAATATCAACAACACCCAAAGATTCATGTAACATAGCATCACAATCATGAGGATTATCACTCATAGAGGCATTTTCACAAACACGTGACATGTTACATTCATCAACATCCAAAACATGCATAGAAAGCATACAAAGCACCATCCATGGCAAATAACACAAGGAGTCAAGGATCACACTTAGATATATAAACCACAACAGGTGTACCTACTTTGATATCAATTGAAAGTTCAATTAGTGTGTAAAACACTAATGAATGATTCGACCTCCAATTACAAAATTACCAACACAAGCTTATATTCAAACAATATATGTGAGGAATATGAAATATAAGCAATACCTAATTTGGAAAACTACTTTAACACATAATTAATCACAAACACAATAGAAATTAATGGTTAAAGAGTAAGGGAAGAGAGATGCAAACACAAGGATAATACCGGCACATGTTATCGAAGAGAAAATCGAAGAACTCGGCGAAAAACCTCTCCACTGCCCTTAAAGCGGTAAAATGATCCACCAGAAAATTAGTTGGGACACATGAATAGCAATAGACCCTCCAAGCCTAATCTACCCGATGCACCTAAGCCCTCCAAGTTTCTTGCCCCAACAGGGTTATGCCTAACCTTGTCTTCTCTAGCTTTTTGGATCCCGTAATAAGCTCCATATTGCATCTACCATCCTTGAAATCTTCCAATGCTTCCCAAGCTCTTAAAACACTCGACACTCTAAAAGAGGGAATGAGGAGAGACTACGATTTCTCTCTAAGAATGAGTAGCTTTCTCTAATAGGGTGGGTGTGTTGTAGAAACCTCTCTTAAGGTTTTTTCTCTCAATAGGCTGCTTTTTCAACACATTACATTTCGTGGGTATAAGGGTATTTATAGTAGGGTATGAGATGGAATGTGAAAAGTTAGTTTCAACAAAACAGGGCATTTTGGCGACTCGGCCTTGCGACTAGAACGAATTGCGAGTTTGAGTCGCAAGTTAACTGCCAGGCCAAACTGTACTTTTTGTCCTGTAGTGCTCCAACTATCGTGACCCTTCAGCTTCCTACATGCTTCACACGTGTGGCACTTTGGTGACTTGCTAGTCGCGAGTCAGTCACGAGATCCAGTGGCGATACTCCTTTTGAATGCACATAACTTGAGTTTCTTCACACTCTTTCACACACAACCTTTACATTATTCCCACCTTAATGCAGGGTTTCTACATGTTGAATTACAAGCAAATTTGGCACGGAATAAAGCCAACACATGGTTGATTAAATTCAACCTTAAACTTGTCTATTGGTCAAATGAATTTTGCAAATAGCTTCAACATCCTTCCTATGGAAACTAGATATGATAACATCATGCCTCCAACAATGTGATACTGAATCAATAAGCTTGGACACCAGCCACTCCTCACTTTCCTCTTGAGTTAGGTGAAGAATTTTATTAGCTGGATAGTTAGGAATCCATTTATCCTTATGCACTCTAATGGACACACCATTTCCTACCCTCCAACAGTAGCTACTCTTCAAAATTGGTAGTGTAGCCACCATACTTTTCCACACATAAGAACTATTAGGCGAGTCCACAGCATCTAGAAAATGACACCTTGGAAAGTACCAAGCTTTGAAACACTGAAAAAGGAGTGAATCATGGTCATGCATTAGTCTCCACCCTTGCTTAGCTAGCATAGCAAGATTGAAGCTTCTCAAATCCCTAAATCCCATCCCACCACCATTCTTTAGCTGCGATAACTATCCCAGCTCTTCCAATGAACTTTTCTCTCATCCCCCACTTAACCCTACCAAAATTTAGCACACAAAGCATTTAGCTCATCACACAACTTCAATGGCAATTGAAAAACTCCCGTAGCATGAGTGGGAATGGATTGAGTAACCGCCTTAATGAGCACCTCCTTTCTAGCCGTAGACAACATCTTGTCTTTCCAACCTTGCAACTTTTTCGAAACTCGATCCTTTAAAAAAGAAAAGGTTTAGTATTTTGCCTGAACCACCAAAGTTTGTAATCCCAGATAGGATTCAAACCGCTCCACCTCCTTCACGCCTAGGACTGACAAAATCTCCACTTTTTTTACTGGTAGGGGTATTACTACTGAAAAAGACTGATGACTTTTCCATATTAATAAATTGGCCTGGTGCATTGGCATAAGTCTGCGAAACCTTGTTGACCACAGCAACCTTACTATTTGTGGCATGGCAAAAAAGTAAAGAATCATTAGCAAACATAAGGTTTGAAATTTTGGGCACCCTTCTGCATATAGAAACACCCTTAATTCATCCTTCCACTTCTGCCTTTGCTAGTAAGGATGTAAACCCCTCAGCACACAAAAGGAATAAATATGGTGATAAAGGATCACCTTGGTGAATCCCTCTAGTTGGATGGATATTGCCAGAAGGTTTACCATTATTGAGGATAAAAAAAGAAGGCATAATTACATAGCCCATCACCCAATTGATCCACTTTTCAGGAAAACCCAATTTAACCATTATACCTTGCAAGAAAGTCCATTCAACCCTATCATATGCTTTACTAATGTCAAGTTTCAATGCTAGTGACCCTTTTTTTACCTTTTTTCTGGGAGTGCATAGTGTGCAAAGTCTTATATGCCACTAGCACATTATCAATAATCAATCGCCCTGGAACAAAAGCACTCTGAGTAGGGGAGATAATATTCGGGAAATATGGCAAATGGGCAATTCAGTTTCGATACTTGGAAGAAAATGTTAGCTACATTGAATGAATTAGGTAAACGGAGTTTTACAATGGCTCAATTCAAAGGGAAGTTTAATAGGATGTGTTTACTACACCGTGAGTTTTCTACACTCATAATTCAAATTGGTTTTGGTTAGGATGCTGAATCCAACACTGTTCATGCACTTGAGGAGTCATGGAAAAATTATTGTTGGGTAAATATTGTTGAATACAATACAGTGTTTGATTTTGAAACATTATCCCCCATCATTTTTTTTTTCTTACTAGATGTCTTTATATTTTTAGGCACATCCCAAGGCAAAGATGTTTCGAACCAAAGGACTTTCAAATTATAATTTGCTTGGACTTATATTTAATAAGTCTACAGCTACTGAGGTCCTACACTGTGCATCCACCCAAGACCCTCCTAATTCAGATGAAGAGAATGCATTGGAAGAATGACTCATTCATAGGGAGTTCATGTTAATTTAGAAAGTCCTGCCCAAGACCCTGTCATGGCAATTCTTGAGTTTGATATTACAACCCGATCTTCCAAGCGTCCTAGTGATAGTTGTGATGAGCGTCCTAGTAAGAGTAAGCGAGAGTTAATGAGCTCCCAAATGAATGATGCCTTACAATCAATGGCTAAGGCCGCTAAGGCTAGGATAGAGGCATCTAAAGCAAAGGCTGAGAGGTATAAGAGGTATACCATTGATGAAGTTAGTAGCAGTATTGTGCCTACAAATGACTTCTCCTTAGGCAAGTGCATTAATATCCTTGAGACCATGGAAGAAGTCAATGATGAAATATTTATGAAGGTATTGAGAAGTTCAAGCAGGATCCTGATGATAGAGAGATCTTTGTTAACATAAGTTTCGCCAGGAGGATGGTTTGATTGGGTAGGCTGTAGGGGATTATGTCAAAACAATAATTTCCTATTAGATTATGTTTATTTTAATGTCTTTGAACTATGATTTGGTACTATTCTATTGTTATTTAATGTTGTTAAATGATGGTTTATTATTATTTTATGGTAATCTTTTTATTTATTTATGTTGGTAATGTTTTATTTATGTCAATAAAAAGCACTATTTGAGAACAAATTTGCTGTTTAATTCTCCAGGATGAATGTTGAACCAAATTATTATAGCAGTTCATCCACTTCAGATGAGGGGAAGAGGACGATGATATGTTCTTCCTACTAATGTTTGTTGAGAATAAAAACAACTATATTCCTAAGGAGCCGCAACGTATCTCTATGTTGACTGGTGATGCATTTATAAAAGAGATATTGAATGGCAATCCTCGAACATGTTATGAGTTATTTCGCATGGATAGGCCAACATTTACAAGTTTTTGTAACTATTTGAGAACACATAAGTTCTTAGCAAACTCACACTGGATCACAGTGAAGGAGGCAGTTGGTATGTTCCTATTAATAGTGGGACATAATGTGAGGATAAAGGTAATAGCAAATCGTTTTCAGCACTCAGCTGAGACAGTGGACAAGCAATTTAAGGAAACTGTAAGAGCAATATGCTGCCTAGGAAAATTCATTCTATGTCCTTCTCAAAGCAATGAAGTGCATCCACATATTGCTAACAATACCAAATTCTTTCCATATTTCAAGGTAATCCCAAGTTAATGTTCATTTTATCATACAAATATTATTTGCTCGCATATGTTAATACTTGTGTTTATATTTTTTTCTAGAAATGTATAGGTGCAATTGATGGAACATATATCAGTGCATGGGCTCTAGCATCAAAGCTAGTCAGCTATAGGAATAGAAAGGCCACAATCACCCATAATATAATGTGTGCATGTGATTTTGATATGAAGTTTACATTTGTTTACACAGGTTGGGAGGGCACAGCCAATGAATCATGAGTATTCTTAGATGCACTTCAAAGGCCAGAAAATAATTTCCCATGGCCTCTATCTGGTAAGATATATTGTTGCCTCACTTACGTATTTACAATTTTCAAGTTTAATCCATTCATCGTGTCATGCTTCTCTCTATCTTATTATTTTGTTTGTTAGGTAGCTATTATTTAGTGGATTCTGGTTATCCATGCACCTTGGGGTTTCTACCTCCGTATCGTACTCAGAGATACCATCTACGAGACTTTCGAGGTGGGGATCGTCCTGAAGGTGCCAAAGACCTATTCAATTATAGACATTCCTCTCTTCGTAATGTAATTGAAAGATATTTTGGCGTTTTGAAGGCACGATTTCCGGTCTTAAAAATGATGCTTCGTTATAAACCATGTCGACAAGGGAATGTGATGAGAGCCTATTGCACAATTCATAACTTCATTCGAATGGCATCAAGAAATGATCGCTTGTTTACTCAATTCAATGTTGATAACCTTACTGTTGAAGGTGAAGATAGGGATAATTCGGGTGAGCCATTGCACATTGTTAACTTAACTAATTAAGCCACTGAAGCTATGGCAGCTTATAGGGATCAAATCGCAGGATTGATGTTGGCAAATAATAGGCATAATTGATGCCACATTATTATTATTATTATTATTTATTTTTTTGGATGAAATTGATTCCCTGGTATTGATGCCATGTAGTAAACTTTTTAGTTATTGATTATCTTATATAACACTTGATAATTGTTATAGTTTCAATCTTACTTATATGATTAAAGTTTTAGGCTTGAATGTTATATATAAAACAATTGATTTATAATGTCAATATGTATAAGGATTTTAAATACTTTAGAGCAAAAATGTTTTTGAATTAGAAAAAATATAATTAAAAAAAAAATTAACCAACGAAAACAAAATTAAACTTTTTCAAAAACAACTACCAAACAAATTTCCTGAATTTTGTTTTTGAAAAATGTTTTTTTCAAAACAACTAATCAAACATGTTTTTCATTTTGAAAACAGAAAAAATCTGTTTTTTTTTCCCCCTTTGAAAACAAGAAAAAGAAAATAGAAAACAAAAGCAGTTACCAAACATGCCCTTAGTGTTTTTATCCCCATATTTCAGCCAAGAAATTCTGGATCTCTGAGCCCAAAATATCTCCTGCTTCAGTAGTAGTTCATCCAAGGCTTTACTCACCATTAAAAATTCAGCTTTCGACTGCTTAGTGGGTTCTTCCATGTTTAGCTTCTATAATTACTTTTGAAATTGCTTAATCTCATCAGTATTGGGTTTGTTTTTGAAGATCCCCACACCCTTAACACTTCCCCACAAGCTTCAATCTTCTCTTTAATCATGGCTAGCCCGTGTACATCAGTCCCATCAACATTCCATGCATCTTTTACTACATCCTCACAGTCCTCCAATAACAACCAAGCTTCCTCAAATTTAAAGCTTCTTCCACCACTTGATCTATTCTTTCTATAATTCTGAGTTTGGAGAATTATAGGAAGATGATCCGAGGCATGGGGAGAGAGGTGAGTCACAGTACTAAGCTGGAACTTTTCTCTCCACGCCTTTGTTGCTATTACCTTGTCCAACCAAAGTTTAGTGTTTGTCTCGCCTGGTCTTTTATTATTCCAAGTATACTAATAACCTCTATATCCCAAGTCTTCAAGCTGACAAATCTCCAAAACTATTCTAAAAGCATCAATTTGATTCACTTGAGCCGATCATTTACTGAGCTTCTCGGAGGATTGAAGTATTGTGTTAAAATCTCCAATACAAAGCCATGGACCTTCCACACAAGATTTCAGATGGGACAGCAATTCCCATGACTTGTATCTTTGAGTGGATTCGGGCGAACCATAAAAACAAGTCAACCACCAAATAAACCCATCATCTTCTAGCACTCTCACCATAATATTGTTTGTTGTGAAATTTATTAATTCCAACTGCACATCATTCTTCCAAATTAACGCAAAACCTCCTCCCTAGTCAGGTTGTTTAACAATAATTTTATTAGGAAAAGGTAGTTCACCATACAGTTTCTCAAATCCTTCTTTATCTAATCATGTCTCCATAAGAAAACAGACAGTGGGAGCTTGTTCCCTCATAATTTTGCAAAGGCTACGACCTGTCCAAGGGTTCCCAAGCCCTTGGCAGTTCCAACTTAGGAGTCTCATTGCTTCTGGCAAGGGTGGTAGTCCACCCCCACCGATGTTTCATCAATTTTCTTTTTTCCCCCATCCACTTTCCCTCTCTTCACAATCTGTGCAGTCTCCTCTTCCTGAAGTTTGGAAAGGGAATCAACTTGTGTACAAGCTATTTTCCCTTATAGAGGTATGTCCGTTGCCCTTATTCCACCAAGCCCATAGTCCATTCTAATAATTCTAGTCCATGTGGATTTTGACTTAGTGGAGTTTAGCCCAATTGGCCCATCAATTTGTTTTTCCTGTATAGGCCTTATATTGGATTTTGAATTCCCCACCTCTGAGTCCCTAATAATAGGGATAGGATTTTCTTTATCTGCAGCCTCATTCTCGATACAATTATTATCAACTATAACCTCTTTTTTTTGAATTTGAAAGCAGAGCATCCACATTCGAAACAATAGGGGTAGAGTTCCTTGTATTCGTATCTTCTGTTCCTTTTTTCTTAGCTCCCATCTACTGGGTTGTAAAACTTATCCCATGATTCTTGGAATTATCTTCACATTGGATATTATCCATGCCATGAATTTTGGTTGTCATCATCATCCCTGTACCTACCGGTTTGTTGTTCCACATGCTACCCTCCCGTGGTGTTGATCTTGGTCGGCCACTGGAAGCTTTCAACCACTCACCATACTGATATTCCTCAACTCCTCCATTTTTTTGGCTGCAAAGTGGCTAGCACAGTGACGTAGATCATCCTGAGAAGTCCACAAAAATGGCAAAAGATCGGAAACCTCTCGTACTTGAACTTCACCCATGTTTGCACACCCTCCGAATCAGCTATAAAACCCCCACGCTGCAACGGTTTAGAAATAGGTAGAGCAACACAAACCCTCATAAATAGATTTGGAGTATCTTGTCTTCTCCTTCGTTCAACTTCCTCCACATTGCCCAGTCTGTTATCGACCTCTATTGCCACTTGGGGAGAGACCATATCAAAAGGGGCCCCCCAGATTTGAACCCAAAGAGATGCATGGTCTAGTATAACATTACTTGCATTTATCCCTTTATGCGATCTAGTTAGCATCAACAGTTGATTGTCAAAGGTCTACGGCCCCCTCTCAAAATACGACTCATATCGAATTCAGACTGAAACTTAAACTAAAAAGGATTCAAACCAACTTCTACGATCTGTAAATCCGAATTCAGTCCCCATGCTCTCTGTAGAGTATTCATGGCTGCACTTTTATTGAAGGCCTTACATGTCAAGAACTTACCAATGAGGCTTAAGTTGCAACTCTCAATCTCAATCAATCTGCTCTCATCAGAAATCTCAATAACTTCTTCCTCTTCTGCCGTTAACTTCATATTCTCCAAGCAATCGATCATGTCTTCCACCAGGACAAAATTGGCCTTTGCCCCTTTCTATCAAACAATCCAGCATTTTGCCCCCTTTCTGAAACTAATTAGGGAAATGCCCTTCTTTTGAAACTCGATTTTCTCAAAATCGAGTAAATCCCTATAGTGGCGTTTTAAAGAATCTATAGTGGCGTTTTAAGGAGCCTATAGTGGTGTTTTGGAACTCGATCTCCATGAACTCGAGTTATAGGTAAAAAAAAAAAAAAAACTTGCATGTAACTCGAGTTCTAGAAGGCCACTAAGTCCTTAAAACGTCACTATAGGCTACTTAAAATGCCACTATAGGTTTCCTGAATTTTTTTTTTTTAAAACTTGATTTTGAAAAAATCGAATTTCAAAAGAGGGTCATTTCCTAATTAGTTTGGAAAGGGGGCAAAATGATAGATTTTTTTTTAAAAAAAAAAAAAAGGGCAAAAGCCCATTTTCTCCTCTTCCATCATGATAGTTCAATAACTGAAAACAGAAAATTCAGCCCCTTAGGATGAAACCAAGGGAGAGAGAGACTCATAAAAAACGAGAGAAAGAGCTCCTACAGAAAGGAGAGCAAACATAAATCTTGTTTTCTTTCTTCAATATTAATATACAATATCTCTTATCTAAAAAAAAATGGCAAAATCTGGCAAAAAATGAAAATAATGGGTTGTCATCCGAACCAAGGAATTTGGGAAAGGCTGACCATCTATAGATAGTAAATGATACTCCCAGCCCAAGCCAAGTGCCGATCAGCAACAACTGACTCCTAGTTACTTTCCTTTCCTTTACAGTTTCGCCTGACCATTACTCCCACCAACCTTAAATTAATGCCCTAAACGCTCCATTAAAGTTATTTTATTTACTATTTTTTTTTTTTCATTTAATAAAGAGCAGTGTTAGAGATATAAACATTTTTATAAATTTTTTTACAAACTGCTGATATGATGAGTGGTTATTACTAAATGAAAAAAAGTGATATTAATAGTAGGTTTAGATAAAAACCAATAAGAAGTTAGACATATCAACAGTTTCTAAAAATTTTGTAAAATAGTTTGTGATTGTAATATAACACTTTAATAAAATAAGTAGCAACTCCAATATAAAATCCTCGATCTAAGGGTACAAATATGGTTCGTGGAACCTCTATTGTGAGAGATAGTAACACAACTTCTACCATTCATACGAGACTGACCCAACTAAAAAATTGGTGGGCTAAGGGCACAATCTCTCACATGTTACATGGTTACATGGAAAAAAAAAAATAAAAAATTTTCTTTTGGGTTTTTGTTTGGATGATTTCTCTCTTATGTATGAAATTCTAATGGGGTTGGTTGCATATAATATGCAAATTAAAGGTCAGAAAAAATGTTTGGTTAGTCGTGGGACATGTTTTAGTCAATAATCATGAATTATATAATATTATTTTACCTTTTTTTTATTTTTATTTTTTTTATATATTTCTTGCCTAATTATGCGTAACACAAATCATGGTTTCCTAACTGTCCAAGTAATTCATTAATATTGTAAATTTGTGTTTCTAGTTTCCTGAGCATTCAAACATGAATTAATAAGATTTCATAGAGGTTTGCTCTTCTTTTTCTCTAATGGATTAAAGTCAGAGTCTCTTTATGGAATCAAGAAACCCTCTTATGAAGTCAAGTAACATTATGTTTCTTGTGGTGACCCACTACCACATTTTGGGTGTGTAAGAGTCTTATTAGAGTTGGCAGACAAATTCACTGAAATTTAATTGCTCATATTCACGATATAATATCATCGATATCCCAATCAAATAGATACTCAGGTAGATCCAAAAAAATAAATTAATTAATTAGTCACTGAGCGAATAATTGAGAGACAAGTACAGCCAGAGATATTGACCATTTGCAGGTCTGGCACTTTTTGTCAAGGATTGCATTAGAATGTCGTCCCAGTCACAAATTCACTCCCAGGATTCTCATTCACTCATACATAGGAAATGTTAAAAGTAGTACTAGAAAATAAATATTAGAAAGACCTAGTTAGTTGACTTGATAATTCCGTCTCTTTATTTCTAGGTGAAAATCATTTTTGGATGAAATCTTAATCGTACGTTAAAGACTTCTAATTCTGGTGGCCAAATGGTTTGCACTCATGTAAGAAGTTCAGGATTAATCATATTAAACAATTACAACAACATACATCACATGGGAAGGAAAAAATGACTTGGGGGAGCTATCGCGACGTCTGTCGTATACTCAGACAATGAAGGAGAACAAGGAAAATATAAGGTGTTGGGTTGGTGTGTTTAATTAATGTGTTACTTAAATTTAATTACTTGACATTGCTTAGCTACAACTGGTGGTAATCTGACTGAAGAAATCAAATAAACCTTGAAATTCATCAGAATACAAACAGTAAATAGGACACAATTACTTCACTTTTCTTTGTTCTCGCGAAAAGAAAAAGAGAACACAAAGAACAAACATATATAATTCTTTGGTTCAGATTATATAAACCAATGTGTATAAATCTTGTCAGATTATACACAAAACAAGATATTTGTATGGTCCAAGATGCCCAAAATCAAAGTAAATCATATATTTGTAAAGAAAACAAAGTAATCCTACAATTAGTCTAGCTAGGACTATTCAAGGGTTATCTACCATGTTAGGATCTTAGTCGTGGCATATTCCGTGTCAAATGACTCAAATCTATTTGTATTTTTATGTTATATATTTGGTTCATTTGTGGGAATCTGTTATTAGTTGAGAGGTCAAGGAACTCTAATTGGAACTGGTGCGTGAAGAGTTTCCGGTCTAGTCAGTTTGGTCATGCCAGGCAAAGTATAGTTTTTGAATTTTAGTTTCCAGCAATGTCACCTGACACTCGGCCTCTCATCTCATTAAAGTGAGTTTACCATAATCTAATGGCCTGTTTGGAAGTTTAAAAAAGGAGGGAGAGTAGAGTAAAGGGAGGGAGAGTAATTCAATTACCTTGTTTAGAAGTTTTTTAAATAGAGGGGGAGGAGTTTGGAGGGGTTTGGAGAGGTTTTAACCACCTCTATCCCTTCATTTTTAATTCCTCCAAATTGGAGAGATTTGGAGAGAGAGTAGAGTAGATAAATTATTGACTAGATAAATTTCTCAATTTACCCTTTCTAATTTAATAGTAGACCAATGTTGTAAGTTCATTTTTAAATAGGGGTAAATTTGTCTATTTTAATCATTTCTTCTCCTCTCCATCCTAATTTTAAAAACATCCAAACAAGGGGAAGGGCTAATTACTCCATTCCCCCTTACTAATTTTAAAAACATCCAAACAAGGTGGAGGGGAACCATTCCTCTCTACTCTCCTCCCCACTACTCTCCTCCTCTCTACTCTCCTCCCTCTCTAAACTTCCAAACAGGCCATAAGGGAATTCAGTTACACTCTTCCCTGATTTATCTATCCATCTAACCCTTGCATATAGCCTTATAAACCCATGAAATACAACATTCAAGGGTTAATTCTTTCTTCCTCTTTCACTCAAATTGCCTACAACAATTTTAACAATCTTCATTGCATTGATATTTAGCAAATTGAATATATAAAGATTAAAAAAAATACTCCCTCCGTCCCACTTTTTTTTATCTTATTTGAAAAGTCAAACTTTTTAAGGGAACATCATTTATTGTCTTGTCTACCTTTTAAAAATGTATAAGTTTCCAAAACTACCCCTAAAAAAATTTATAAAAAAATTGAATTATTAAATTAATAGGGGTATATCATTTATTGTCTTGTTTACCTTTTAAAAATGTATAAGTTTCCAAAATTACCCTTAAAAAAATTTATCAAAAAATTGAATTAATAAATTAATAGGGGTATAATAGGAACATTAGTAAATTAATGACTTTTATTTTTAGAAACATGATAATATTTTGGGACATCTCAAAATGGAATAGAGGACAAAAAAAGTGGGACGGAGAGAGTAATAAAATAAAAGGGTTTAGACGACTATTTTTGGACAGAATTGCACATAACCCTAAACCAAATGAGAGAGAGAAGCACCAATATTTTTGGACTTGAGCCTTTAAAGTTAAATTTCTCAGAAAATCTGATAACATGAAGCTATCACTACCTCGTTTTTTATATCATCAAATTCACAAGCCTAAAATCAAGTTAAAATTTTACACTTACTCTTTTCCAGTGATGGAGCTACTCTTGGATAAAGGGGGCAATAGCCCCCCATAATTTTTTTTTTAAAAAAAAATATATATATATTATGGGGATAAAAGAACTGAGTAGGAGTATTGGGCCGTGGGTCATGCCCGAGGATATAAGATTGATTGAGGATGGTCGAACAGTAAAATAAGTATGTGGGTTAATGGGTTGAGGACAAGGACAGATAGTAACGAACAAGTGGTGTCTCCCGAGGAGCCAAACTTCATCAGGAAGTGTTGTGGAAGGTTGGAACCCGGCCACCTAGAGAATAACATGCGAGAGGCAACCATACTTCTGAGGATAAGTTTCAAAGAAAGGAGTCAATAGCATATCCGAGAAGAAGGCTACTACCACCACATTAAATGTTTTGCACCTAACCAACTGGCCATATTTATGTGTAAATGACACCTGAACAGTTTAGTCTTATAGCTGCATACAAAGTTTCCAATAGGGCTTCGATGGGACAAGCATCCAGGGGATCACCTACATAATCAACAAGTGGAAGGCTGGGATCGAAAAGAGTAAGACTATTTAAGGGAATGGACTCCATGAAAAAGGGGACATGTAATCTGAGAGAAAAAGAAAGAACACCTTGTACTTAGAAAAAGCTTGAGTAAATATAAGAACACTTCATCCTCAGACTTGACCGAGGAGTGTTATTCCTTTCGAATTGTGTTTTCTTATCTTTCTGGAATGAATCCAATCTATTGGGGCCATACTTGATTTACTGAGTCTTTTACCTGTAAAATCCACTTTCTAACAAATATATTGATTTAGGCTTGTTGGGCCATCATCCATTTTCTTTGGGCTGAGGGTCTAATTCTAGTCCTTACAATTGGCGCCGTCTGTGGGAAGCAGGAAAACACTTATAATCTTAATCAGCCATGGTGGGTTCAGGACCAAATAGAGAGGAATTTGTAGGATCGCAACGTGAAGATCAATTTGTCAATCTTGAACGGAGGAGGGATCGAGAAGTTAATGTGAATACCACACACACTATTAGGAGTCATTCTAGGACAGGAAGCCATATTTTGCACGAAGAAGAAACTAGGAACCTCAGGTTGGAAGTAGATCATCTGCACAAAAAATTACATTGCAAACAAAGAATGGCATCACCTCCAAGCTTCGGATCTGAATCAAGGGAAGATAGTAGTTACAGGCCACGACCAAGAACCCCTTATAGTGAATCCTTTTCCTATAAGGAGGAACGGTATCATAGAAAAAGGAGTAAAAGTCTGACCCATAGGAGCTTGGGGAATGACACAATTAGTAGGGCTTTGCACCATATTTCAAAATCACCATTTACGCGAAAGATTGATAGGGCTAAACTTCCTTGTCGGTTTGCGCAGCCCACTTTTACCATTTACAACAGGAGGACTAATCCAGTGGAGCACGTTAGTCATTTCAATCAGAGGATGGTTGTTCATTCAAGGAATGAGGCTTTGATGTGCAAAGTTTTCCCCTCTAGCTTGGGGCCTGTCGCGATGAGGTGGTTTGACGGGCTAGATGAAGGCTCAATTGTCTCTTTTCAAGAGCTTACTAAGGCTTTCGGGGCCTGATTTGTTACATGTAGCAGGGTTCCTCGTCCCTTAGATTCCCTATTGTCAATGGTGATGAGAGAGGGTGAGACACTGAAAACTTACTCGGAAAGGTACTAGGAAACGTTTAATGAGATAGATGGAGATTTTGAGGATGTGGCAATAAGGATGTTTAAGGTTAGTCTTCCTACCGAGCATGAATTGAGGAAGTCCTTGACAAAGAAACCAACGCAAAGCATATGCCAGCTCATGGATCAGATTGATAAACAGAAACAGGTTAAGAATGATCAGCAGCAGGGGAAAGGAATGGAAAAAGTAGCTCCCCCTGACCGAAGAGACTTTAGGTTTGAGAGGTATAATAACAATGGACCCCGAAGAGATTTTGCTAGACATACTGGGCTTCCTATTGCCCAGGTAGTCAACATAGTATTCAGGGAGCCTGTGCATCAGATTCTTAAGAAGATAAAGGTTGAACCATACTTCAAGTGGCCAAATAAAATTGGGGGGGGGGGGGAGTAACCCCACAAGGCATAATCAGGGTCTTTATTGCCAATATCATCAAGACCGTGGACATACTATAGAAGATTGTAAAACTTTGTGTGTCTATCTGGAGCAATTGGTCAAGGTTGGGAAGTTGAGACAATTATTGCACCAACCTTCTAGACAAAGGAGTCGGACTAGGTTGGTGTATCAAAGGGAGTCTTCCTTGAGATCATCCTTGGGGACAATCAGTGTTATTCTGGTAGCCCCAAGTCGGATTGGTGCATGTCCATCTGGGTTTATCTCCATAGCAAGACCATGTACAAGGATTCGGTCCCTGAAGCTAAATGAAGGAGAATGGAAGTCCGACCAGCCTTGAGTTTTTCTAATAATGATAAGGTGGGAACTTTTCAACCACATGATGATGCCTTAGTGGTTACCCTTTGAATATGAGGGTATGATGTAAGGAGGATCTTGGTAGATTAGGGTAGTGGGGCAGAGATTGTGTATCACAACCTCTAGTGGGGTTCGATAGAAAGACTGTTATCTTAAAGGGCCTGATTAGGCTGCCTATCCAAACAAGGTCAGAGGTGGTTGAAGTAAGTTTCATTATGGTGGATGCTTATTCACCATATACTGTTATTTTAGCAAGACCATGGCTTCATGCCATAGGGGCTGTCTCTTCAATTTTGCATCTGAAGGTAAAATATCCCTCTAGGGACCAGGTTGAGCAGTTGACTGGAAGTTAGGCTATGGCAAGGCAATGCCTAGTCACAGCTATCAAACATCAGTTCAAGGGGGAATCCTTGGCCACCCCAGAAAGGGCCTTGTAGCAATTAATGGAACTAAAAACATCCTCGGACATTGTAGATGAAGGAGTGAGGTGAGAGGAGTTAGAGAAGGCTATTATCGACGCCGCAGAGAAGTACTTCCAATTTGGAGTTTAATTGCCTCCTCAATGGAAGGAGGAGCTGCTGGCTTTCCTTAGAAAGAATATAGATGTATTTGCTTGGAGTACCTATGAAGCTCCTAGGGTGGATTTGAATTTCATTTGTTATCATTTGAATGTCAATCCAATAGTTACCCCTAGGAAACAACCACCTCAGTGCTCTTCTAAAGAACATATTGAGGCTATCAAGGAAGAAGTGATGAAACTTAAGCATGCAGGGGCAATTAAGGAGGTGTTTTACCCAAAGTGGCTAGCTAATATAGTTGGGTGAAGAAGAAATCAGGAAAGTGGAGAGTTTGTGTAGATTTTACTAGGAGAAGACTGCTTTCATGACACCTATTGGGAATTATCATTATCGAGTAATGGCATTTGAATTGATTAATGTTGGGTCTAGTTACCAAAGGATGATGACTAGAATGTTTAAGTCTTAACCTGGAAAGAACATTGAGGTTTACATCGACGATATGGTTATGAAGAGTAAGATTGTAGCCGAGCATTTGAATGATCTCAAAAGTGTATTTGAGATACTGAGGAGACATAAGTTGCATCTCAATGCTTTGAAGTGTTCTTTTGGCATCAGCTTTGGTAAATTTTTGGGCTGTATGATCACGCACCGTGGAATTAAGGTTAATCCTGACTAGATTAAGGCAATAAATGATTTACGGTCTCTTCAAAATCCTAAAGAAGTATAGAAGTTGGCTGGGATGACTGCTGCCCCGAATAGATTTATTTCTTAGTCAATAGATAAATGTAGACCGTTCTTTCAGCTCCTTCACAAATGGAGGGGATTTGAGTGGACCGAAGTGTGTAACCTCGCCTTTGAAGAATTAAAGGATTGTCTGTCTCGACCACCTATTCTATCTAGACCTGAAAAAGAAGAAGTCCACTTTGCCTACATTACAATGACATGTCATGCAGTGAGTTTGGTTTTGGTAAGGATGGAGAATGGGGTACAAAAACTAGTCTATTATATGAGTAAGTCATTACAAGAGGCAAAAGTTCGTTATTTTCCATTAGAGAAAGCCATTTTGGCCATAGTGCACGCAACGAGAAAGCTCCCTTACTATTTCTAGGCGTACACCATTGTAGTCCTTACTCAACTCCCTTTACAGTCATTACTTTGGAGATCTGATTATACGGAAAGGGTTGCTAAATGGGAGACAATTTTAGGAGCATTTGATATAAAGTACATGCCTCGTACTGCTATCAAAGGGAAAGTTCTTGCAGATTTGGTGGCAGAATTTACTAAATGCCGAACAATGTTTGGAACCAAGGGGGAAGAGTTAGGAGAGGTACAAGTTCTAATAGTTTCTACCCACAAACATCCGACTTGGAAGCTTTACGTTGATGAGGTGGCTAACCAAAGGGGGTCTGGAGTTGGGATAGTGATAATGTCCCCAGAGGGAATTACTATTGAGAAATCCTTGATGTTGGGCTTTTCAGCCACTAATAATGAGGCTGAATATGAGGCCTTGTTGACTAGCGTAGTCATGGTGAAGAAACTGGGTAGAAAAGTTGTTGAGGTCTTTTCAAATTTGAGGTTAGTTGTCGAGCAAGTTAAAGGTGAGCTAGAGGCTAGGGACCATAGGATGTAGGGGTATCTTGGTAAAGCTTGGCAACTACAATCTGTTTTTGAGTCTTTCTCCATACAACAGGTTTTGAGGAGCAAGAATATTCATGCAAAATCTTTGGCGACCTTGGCAACCTCTTCTAAGTAGGGTCTTCCTCGGGTCATCCTCGTTGAGGATTTATCAAGGCCTACTGAGCTAGAAGTGATGAAGGTCGGAGTACACTAGATACGAGTTGGTCCTAGTTGGATGGACCCTATAGTTTTCTTCTTGAAAAAGGAACATAACCTCCTTAAAATAGAGAGGCAGAGAAAATACAAAGTAAAGCTCCACGTTTATGGCTGTTCGAGGAATAGAGATTATATAAGTTCTCTTTTTTAGGACCGTGCTTACTTTGTGTCCATCCAGAGGCAGTGGAGCCACTTTTGGAGGAACTACATGAAGTAATCTGTGGAAGTCATACAAAAGGTAGATTGTTGTCACATAGGGCTCTTACTTAGGGTTATTGGTGGCCGAGTATGCAAAAAAAAAGCACAAGATTATGTTAAAAAGAGTGATTAATGCCAAAGGTTTTCTTCAAACATTCATCAGCCTGGGGGCATATTGAATCCTTTGTCTAGTTCGTGGCCATTTGCACAATGGGGTTTGGATATTGTAGGGCCATTTCCCAGAGCAATGGGAAATGGCCCTACAATATCGGAATTGATTACTTCACAAATTGGGTAGAAGCTGAGCTGTTGTCTAATATCAGGGATGTTGATGCAAAGAAATTTGTATGGAAGAATATTGTTACTCGATTTGGGATTCCCCATACTCTTATCTAGGACATTGGGCTTCAATTTGACAGCAAGGCTTTCAGGAGGTATTGTTGTGAACTTGGCATTAGGAATAGATACTCAACCCCAGCCTATCCGTAGGGGAATGGGCAGACTAAAGTAATTAATAAGGTCATAGTTAATGGGCTGAAGAAAAGGTTAGATGAAGCAAAGGATAGATGGGTTGAAGAGCTCCCACATGTTCTTTGGACATATCGAACAACTCCTCACCATTTAACTAGGAAAACACCATTTTCCATGACATATGGTTTTGAGGCCGTGATCCCTTTAGAGACTGGGTTTTCGATGTTAAGGACAAGCCTGTTCACTCTCAACAACAATGATCAATTACTACAGAAGAGCCTGGATTTAATCAACGAACAAAAAGAAGTGGACATGGTCCAGTTGGCACATTATCAGCAAAAGCTCAATTAGGGGTATGATATAGGAGTGAAGGTCAGACCATTAGCATCGGGGGATTTGGTGTTAAGAAAGGTAGTGGGAATTGCAAAGAACCCATCCTAGGGAAAACTATGACCTAACTAGGAGGGGCCATTCCGCATCATTTTGGTGGCTAGGATAGGAGCTTATTTTTTGGAGGATTTAGATGAAAATGTTGTACCACATTTGTGGAATGTAAATAACATTCAAAGGTACTATTATTAATGAAAGGCAATCTTGCCATCTTTTATCTTAATTATTACTGCTTAAGTTCTTTCCTATTTCCCTAAGTGTTAAACAGAACCTCGGTCATGCCTAGTTCCTCGAATCACATACCTTGGGTAAATTAATGCTTTTTATTTCTCTAAGTGTTAAACAGAACGGTCATGCTTGGTTCCTCGGACCACATACCTTGGGTAAATTAATGCTTTTTATTTCTCTAAGTGTTAAACAGAACATTGATCATACCTAGTTCCTCGAACCACATACCTTGGGTAAATTAATGCTTTCTATTTCTTTAAGTGTTAAACAGAACCTCGAAAATTCCTGGCTCCTTGGACCATATACCTTGGGTAAATTAATACTTTTATTTGTTTAAGTGTTAAACAGAACCTTGGTCATGCCTGGTTCCTCAGACCACTTACCTTGGGTAAATTAATGCTATTTATTTATTTAAGTGGTAAACATAATTTTCAGTTATGCATGGCTCCTTAGATTATACATCTTGGGTGCATTAACACCGTTTATTTGATTAAGTCTCAGGTACATAAGTATTTCATTAGGTATTTCTTTGCTTTGTTGCTTGGATTTATGTGAGTACGCTAGAACAGTGTTATGTCAGTTGACATTCTTTGGGGACTTACATTTCATTTTCATATGTTCAAACATAACCATGATTAAGATAAGATTGTTAACAATGTGAATTATGCTTTAAAAAAAAAGTGTAATAGTAGTACATACTTTGAAGGAACCGAAACTTTTAATTAAATCATGGGATCTTCCCTTGGTAAAGTAAGGGGAGTACATTGCACTCTTTGTCATTCTCTTTCTAAAAACAACATAACCAAAAAAAAAATTTAAAAAAAAAATAACGAAAATACTAAGGAGTAATGGGGTCCTAACTGCTAGTGGATGGTGGAGGATCAGTCTTAGTTGTTGGTGGTGGCTCTGAGTGCTCAGCCTCCTTTCTTTGGGAAACCTCTTTTTCTTTTGATGCCTTTGTCGGTTCCGAAGTGGCTTTTGTGGTACCCACACCAGCAGGTTGAGTAACTGCAGAAGCTTCAGCAGTAGATTGAGCAATGGTAGAGGCTTCGGTAGTAGGTTGAATAGTTGTAGGAGCCTTGGGAGTAGATTGGGTGGTTGTGAGAGCTTTAGGAGCAGTGGTTGCTTGGGAGGTTGGTAGGGCTACTATTCACAGCGCTGGAGGGTAGAAAATATTCTCTAACTTCCTCATATCCGAGGAAGCTTCTACTCAAGCCAAGTTCAATGCCTCGGTCCATACTTAAAGATAATAACCTCGACAGACTCCTATAACCTGGGCTTTTAGAGCATCCTCTGTTTCCTTCACCCCAGTGTCATAGCCAGACTACTTATCCTTTTTGAGAGCTTCCACTTTCTTCTCCAGCTCTTTCTTCTAAGTTTCAATCTGCTCGCGGGCAAAGGCCAACTGTTCATTGGCCCTGTAAAGCTGCTGACATTGATCCTCAGCTTGTTTCTCAATGCCGGCCAAGGTGGCTTCAGTGCTTTTTCACTCTCTATCTGCCTCGGTCAACTTTGTGCTGAGGTCTTTAATCCTTTATTCAGCCATGGCTAGCATCTTGACGGCAATTATCCGGGGTGCCTCCTCATCTTTGCATTGGGCATGGGCCTAATCCCACCCATTCCTCAACGATGTTGGTTGTTTGGATTGCCTGGAAGATAGTAATAATGTGAGAAATAGTCTAGAAGTATAAAATACATATGTGTGTGATTCATAAAATAAATGGAAGGATGTACCATTGCCAAGTCCCTTTTCAGAGTCAAGAAGACCTCGTGCTTTTTTAGGATCCTCAGATCAGCCATGTCATAGGGTAGGAGTAGGGGACTGCTCCAAAGCGTCGGCCACATAGCCCGCTTTTCCCTTTTGGAAATCCCTAATGGAAGAATCCACCGAGAGTAGGCTCCATCCAATTCAAGTGATGGGTTCCAAATCGGAACCCTAGGATGGCGCTCAAAGACCACCTCCATGCTTGAGCCCTCTGCCCTAGTTTTTCTCTGTGCTCCTTTAGCAATCTTTGCTCCCTTCTGGGCTTGAGGTCCTTTGGGGCAATCTCACCATCCTTGGACATCTCCTTACTCTTCTTCTCCCTCTTCCTTTTCTTTTCTGGTTGTTCGGAAGGGGAAGTACGGGTAGGAAGGGGAATCAGGGACCAAGGTTTGATGGCTACCTTGGGTGTGGACTCCCTCGTATGTGATTCTAGCAGCTCGAGGAGACTGGTGTCCTTTCTGCGTTGAAGCACAATAGCTTCTGGTACGTCGGATGGTTCTTGGCTGCCGCTAACTTGGATGGAAGGTAGATGTCTAAAAGTGGTGCTTAGGACTTTGTAGGAAGCAGTTGATCAAAGACCTCAAAATCTTCTTCAAAGTCTAGAAATTCAATTACTCTGACTGTTTCTTCTTCGGGAGCTCAATGTGAGGAGGTTGCTCCTTCCTTGGTAACACGTTGGGTGGGCATCTCAACCTAGTGGGTATCTTCAGGTAGAGGGCTAGCAAGGAACACAAGTAATGCGATATTGATTTGCTGTAGCCGAGGATCCTTCGCCTTGATGACATACTTGGGGGATTGAAAACTGGCCAAGATGGGCTTATATCTGAGGATGACGTGAGCGGCGCATAGCTATCCGTCCATGTGGAGGAAGATCTTGGATTAGAGTATCCTAGAGAGATCAGGTTCACTAACAAAGTTGAAATTGGGGGCTGTGAAATTATTATCTATAGAAATTTGAAAAACAAAAGTATAATTAGAAAAGGGACTTTCTAAAACTATAAGAAAAGAAAGAAGAGACCATGAAATTAAAGTGTTCACTGTTAAAAAAAAGGGTACTTAAACCTAAAACACCCCACCTGGTTGCCCCTCTCGTGTTGGATAATGAAGACCATCATGCCACTCACCCGAGACTATCAAAAAACCTTGGTCTATGCCTTGTTAGATCCGGGGAGACACAAGGTAGGCCTGACTTCAGGGACCCTAATTTTGAGGTAGTACCCCATACTCTTAAGGTGTTGGTAGTTATACACCCAGTTGACATCATGATGGGTGAGGTTTACCCCCATCTTTTCATTAAGGGTGTCCACACTACCTAATATCCTAAATAGGTTTGGGGAGCATTGGGTCAGGCAAAGTCTTTGGGCAATCAGAAAATCCCTAGTCACCCTTACCATAGGGATTTTCATTCCTCCCTCTATAAAAGCGATCATAGGGATCACCACAGCCCCCTTTGATCTTAGAGCATGCCATTCGCCAAGAAGGAAATGTCATATAAAGACCCTAGGTGAGATATTGTACCGAGCCTTAAAGCTCTCTATGCCCTCGAGAGTATCTACTAAGTTAGTAAACCTACCCATCTAAGGAGTAAAAGAGGACTGTTGAAGAGTGAGGTGGAGAATAGGAGGCCGAGGAGGAAAGGATCCTAAAAGTTAATGTACGAGCTAAAGGGTACTTACAGTAGGAAAGGAGCACCTCAAACCACTTCTTGAAAGATTTAGGATTCTAAAAATGGAGGAACTGACATCTCCACACACTTTATATAAGAAGGAAGGATAAGCGGGAAAGTTCTCGCTTAAATTTCTATGGAAGATCTCTACTGTAGGGTTCTCATCGCACCATAGAACGTGGGGAATAGGGCGTCTTGTAAAGCAATTAATGGGGTGTCACAAATGTCGAAGCGTCAGGAACATGTATAGAGTAGGTGAAAAGATGTTACCACATGGGAATGTTCATTGAATGTGTGAAGCTTAGAAACCAAAGTCAAAACCCCATTTTCCTCGGAAGAGAAAAAGGGTGGAGTTTTGAGGGGCTATTGTGGGGATAAAAGAACCGAGTAGGAGTATTGGGTCGTGGAACATGCCCGAGGATATAAGGGATCCTGAGGATGGTCGAACAATAAAATAAGTATATGGGTTAACGGGACGAGGACAAGGACATATAGTAACAAACAAGTGGTGTCTCTTGAGGAGCCAAACTTCCTTGGGAAATGTTGTGGAAGGTTGGAACCAGACTACCTAGAGAATACCATGCGAGAGGCAACCATACTTCTTAGGATAAGATTCAAAGAAAGGAGTCAATAGTAAACTAAGAAATATCTGAGAAGAATACTGCTACCACCATATTAAATGTTTGGTACCTAACCAACTAGCCGCATTTATGTGGAAATTACGCCTGAACAATGATGTTTAATCTTATAGCTACATACAAAGTTTCCAGGAGGGTTCTAATGGGACAAGCATCCAGGAGACCACCTACATAATCAACAAGTGGAAGGCTGGGATCGAAAAGAGTAAGACTATATAAGGGAATGGAAAAGAGTAAGACTATATAAGGGAATGGACTCCATGAAAAAGGGGGCATGTAATCTGAGAGAAAAAGAAACAACACCTTGTACTTAGAAAAAGCTTGAGAAAATATAAGAACACTTCATCCTCGGACTTGACCGAGGAGTGTTATTCCCTTCGAATTGTGTTTTCTTATCCTTCTGGCACGAATCCAATCTATTGTGGCCCATACTTGATTTACTAAGTCTTTTACCTGTAAAATCCACTCTCTAACAAATATATTGATTTGGGCTTGTTGGGCTATCATCCATTTTCGTTGGGCTGAGGATCTAATTCTAGCCCTTACACACACACACACACACACATATATATTTTTAGTAATTTTAGCAATTTTGTTTTATAAAATTACACTTTGGCCCCTTAATAATATCATTAATTCTTTTGAGAGTAATGCTATAGTCACAAAATTTTCTACAATATTTTTACAAACTGTTGAAGAAGCAATTTTTTATTGGTTTGTGTCTAGACTTACTACTTTCATCACTTTTTTACATAACAATAACCACTATCCACATCAGCAATTTATAAAAATGTTTATAACTCTAGAATTTTCCTCCTTTTAAAGCTTATAAAAAATTTATAGATCTAAAATTTAAGACAAAATATACCAACCTAGAAAAATAAGCCCTACAATAGCAAAAGAAAGGCCTAATCAACCAATTTTACTCAAAACAAAAAATTTTAAACAAACTAATTTGGTCCTTACCCAACAGTACACATCAAAGACACTAAAATAAATAAATAAATAAACCCTCTACGACTAAATAGCAGATCCAGAGGCTAGAACCACAATACAAAGTTAGCAGCAAAACTGCTCCCCTAATTCCAAATCCTAGCTCCGTCCCTGATTTTTTCTTTCACATAATGATTGAAATAAACAGAGGGATATTCCATTTATTTATTGCATGCAAAACTCTTATAACCTAAGCGTACTCCAGTTTGCCGTTTGCTAACAAGCTCCATTTTTTCCTGTTCTCTTCTTTCTGTACTTTTTTTGTTCCAAGTACAGATAGATTCTTAAAGAATTACCAACCACACAATGGGGCTTGGTTAAAAGACTCCTTTATAGTAATGCAAGTTTGTTGATCAACTCTTACATACTGAGCATATGATTCACATCTATTGGTATCTGTTGCAGAGGTGGATGCGTTGTATGCCATTGTCGTGCTTGCAAGGCGCTAAAGATTTTCTTTAGAACACTTTGGTGAATCCATTTACATAATTTTTTAATTATGCCATGCAAGTACTCACCCATTGAAAGCAAAATGCAAGCAGTATATAGAACAAATTGCAAGCAGTCTGGGAGCAAGATAGAAGCTAATGAAACCAATGAGAAGGAACCAAACAAGCTCATGAAGCAGCACAATACACGGGAAAATTTAGAAGTGGGACGTTGAGGAGAGAATGCAAGCTCGGCTCCATATGTCGAACAATATAGAAGCAAACTAACAATAGCAACCATCATGGTTTTAGGGTGCGTTTCAAAAGGAGAGTAGGACTTCCCTTCAAATTTCACCTCTATCAAGTTGACAAGAATGGGAACAATAAAAACAAGAATGACATGGCGAGAAGATGGCGAGGTAAGAGCTTGTTGTGCAATATTGCATCTTAGAATGTTAAATGTGACACCACAAGGAAATTGTGCATGGGAGAAGAGACTTCCCCATTGATGGCCAAGAAATGTGTTTGCCCTTGCAACACTGTCCATGGAATTCTTTACTACCAAACTTAATTATATTAGTAATAAGTGTTTCAAGATTGAGGCAAAAAAGAGGACAAACTCGATTACCACCTAAGAATACCAAAAGACAAAACATGTAGATGAATTAGGAAGCAATGTTATGGGAGTTATTTATAAGAATGAATTTACACCCCTAAAAATCAGAAACATGACTAATATACCTCAATTGATAAAGTGAAACAAGGATATGCTTGATACCTACGTGTACGGTCTATATGCAGTGGTACGACAAAGTGGAACGAAGGGAGTTCAAAGATAACCCCACTTGTTATTGGTGATGTAGGTCAGTTAATTAGTTTAAGCACTTACAAGGAGGTTTATTTGTGGTTGAGGTTTTCTTTTGTCAAGGAAATTCAGTGCTACTGTTACATTTCTACATACATATATTGATATAATATGCAAACCCCACTTGCTCCAAACCGCACAGCCAGGGCAGCAATCAAAATGTTTTAAGGTTTTGGTCATTGAAACTGACACCTTCAAGTCAACCTTATTGGTGTTAGGAGTGAGGTAAAAAGAGAGTGACCGACTCTTTGATATATTTTTTTTTTCATGGTTGGACTTTCCCCGTAAGAAAAGCCAGTGACATTGACTTGTTCATATTTCTTCTTCTATGAGTGCCATTCCTGGAAGGACACAGGAGAAAGCAAGAATCATGCAAAGATCAATAAAAACTAAAGATAAAGGAGTCATTTTCATTAACCTTTTTGAGTGACAGAAAATGTTAGGTAACCTCAACTAAACGCATGCTTGGGATGACAAATGGAAGAATATAAATCCTTTAAAATATATTGTTGATTTCAAGGATGAGATAAGGTAATAAGCAAATGTGTAACAACCCATTATAGCAAGATATTGTTCCCCATTAGTTCGTCTTCATTTTATGTTTCAAGGTTAGAGTAACTATAGAGATATTACAAATTTTTTTATATAATTTTTCAAACTGATGTATTATCAAGAAAAATAGATAATTCAAATATTTATTTATTATATTTTTGAAGTATAATATTCATTTTCAAATTAGTTTCTAAATTTGTATAATTTTGATACATAGTACCCTTTATCATTTGAAGATTACTATGGAATTTTGCAATGAAATAACAATCATAATTTTTAGGCCCTAACTTAAAATGGTTTCCCATATCACCCAAAAAAAAACAAACTATTGTTACTTCCTTAATTACATATTATTTAAGTGCCCAACTTTTCTGATCTTATTACTCCTGTAACCTTGTCGATCATCTTTCCTATAAATACCATATTTTGTTCGTCCACGATTTGTGTCGGATTCCTAAAATTCTAAAATTATCAACTTTTCACCATGGGACCGTGGGAACATCTAGATTGACATGCTACAACCAGTTCGGGCATCAGAGCACTTAAAGTGCCTTTTTGGTCAAATTGACCAAAATGTCCCTGGTCAACCGCAAGTTGACCAAAAATCAAAGTAGATAAAATCACCCCAAAACTACATTTTTTTTCATGTTCCAACATCAAACTCGAGCTATTCAGAGATTTTGTTTCAACTTTAATCAACTATGACCAAGTTTGACCCAAGGTTGACTACCGAGGGAACCAGAAACTCTAATTTTGATTCATCCAACAGAATGGGTTGAAATTAATGCCATTGCGAATATTATTGAATTTCCTTTCCAACGACTATTCACAGGTCGAAATCAAAGTTAAAATGGTTGAGATATCTTGAAAACTGTGTCGGGCATTAGCTTGCTTCCTAAGACCATAACTTTTGATCAAACCATTAAATTTATATTTTGTCAAGTGTTTTGGAAACTAGGCATCCATACCTTTCGAGGACACCAAGATCAGCTCAATCGGAGTTAGAGAAGGCCTTCACTAAAATATGGAATAGAAAAAGGTGGAAATGCTAATGTCAGCAATCAGCCCCGGTGCACTTGAAGGGGCCACCGAAGCTGATAGGTAGCCCTTTAAGGGCCACAAGAAGCTGAAAGGTCACAAAACCTTTATAAATAACCCCAGATCATAGAACCAAAAAAAAAAAAAGGCATTTTGGAGCATTTTCTAGGCAGATTCTCTCTCTCTCTCTCTCCTCTTCAAAACACACACAAAAACTTTATTTCTCATTTCTCCCAACAATCAAGTGGTAGCATTCTTGCTTTCATATTCCTCTTTTTGGTCTTGGTACCTTGGATTTGAGGCTTAAGGGTGTAGATGTAGCTTTTTATCTACTATCTACACCCATTTAATTTCTATCATGTTTTATAGCCATTTTAGCATATCTCTTGCTTACTAACATATTTTATTGCTTTGATGTTGTTGGCCTAGCTAGCATATGTCTAATTTTCATGTTTGTGCTCTTTGCCATGTTCATGTGGTTCTTGTCATGTTTATGTGTTTGGATCTACATGTTCATATGCTTAAAGCATTGTTTGGATGCTATGCCTAGTACTTTGTAGCCTTATATCCCTTATTTTTCCCTCTTTCTTGTGCTTTGCTTTTGGGTAGGATGTAGATCTAGATCTAGTGGTCTAGGCCTACATCCATACACCCAAGTATACAATAAAAGGTTTGGATTAGTTCCTTTATGCATGTTTGTGCATTGTTTGCCCTTTTGCATGTGTTTCTGTTTAGATCCATGCTTGTTTGCCTAGATCTAGGTTGTTGCCATGTTCTTGTTTGTTCCCCCTTTGTGGCTTTGTACTTGTTCGTCTTTGGGGCCTTCTTGCTTGTTTAGTTGCACCCATTCCCCTTTTGTGGCTTGTTTGGATGCAACCATGTTTGGGAGTACATCTTTACGATGTTTGGCTTACTTGCCACTTGCCTTTCTCTCCTTTACTTAGCTTTTCTTGTTAGAGTTTCTCATGTTAGCCTTTGTATGTGCCTTATAACATGCTTACCCTTCCCCTTTATGTGATAACATGCTTCCTTTGTGCCATTTTGTTCAGCTTTCCTTTGTTTGTTTGCATCCTTGTTTATATGCTCATGCATGTGTCTTTGTATGCTTGTTTGTGTCATCAAGCCTATTTCCTATCTATGATTTTGTGTGGGTTCACACTCGTCTTTGAACATGAAATCCCAAGTCCCTTTTAGGAACTTTGCTTGATGGCACGTGTGTTGTCCATACTCCAATATAATGGAATTACGGACACCAAATTCAAGCCTACATTTATCCTTCTAGGACACCCTCTTTTGCTTGATAACACGTTTGTGTTGATAACATGATTGTTTGCCCCTTTGTGTGCTTTCTTTGTTTCTTTGTTTTCTCTTTTGCCTATCTTTTGGCTTTATGTTTTCTTTGTTGTTGCATGCACATGCTTGGAGTGAGGGTGCAACTTCCAAAATGCCCATGAGATTGCTCTTTTAAAGGAGCAGGAGGCAAAATTGATGCCCACGATGCAACAACTAGTTGTAGGAGGAAGGCATGACTCGTCTGGTACCACTCTAGAAGGCCCTGCGCCTCAGTCTGAAAATGAGGCACAACTGCCACCAGACCAGAACCATGATAGGACCACCCCGCCTGTTGGCCCACAAAGGGGTAACAAAGAAGTGAATCCTTCTAAGGATAAGACCTTAGAGTCTAGCCACAGTCAGATCAAGAGTCAAGTGGAAACTTTAATGGAAAAGATGTTGTTAGGATATATGTGAATCATTTTAGGAACATATGTCAATATTTTATGTAATTGGCTAATCTTTTGACAAAACGCACTTTACTTGTAATTGGGTAGATCTAGGATGTGTTTAATACTTCAAGGAACAAGGTTTCAAGCTCAAGTGTTAAAGCCATGCAAGTTTGTCCAAGAAACAAGTGAAAAGGTGTTGGATTTTAAATCTCGACAGCTAGTATCTATAAAGGTTTAAAAGCTGTTGAAGCCCGATACTCAACAGCTGGATCGAAAGATAAGCTATCTATCAAGGTTTATGAAAACAGATTTTCAGCTCTAATTTTCATCCAATTCGTGTGTATATGTTTGAGTTTTCTTTTCTCACAACCTAAAACATATATAAGGATTATTTTAAGGGCCGTCAAAGGTTGCGCGAGTGTGAAGCAAAGTTGTGTTCATGCATATTGTGACTGGAGATAGAATTTGCCCTAATTCATTTTTCTCTTAAAGAAGCTGCTGTGTTTGTACACCGTAGGGTTTTGTAACTAAGGAGTTTCGTGATCTTCATCGTGTGATGAATTAAAGAACTTTGTAGCCATTATCTTTCTTAAGTTGGTGAGTAACCCACGTACTGGGATCCGTGCATCGAATTGGTTAGTCATGTACTGGGAGCCATGCATTGAAAAGGAGAGATTATTACTACAGAACAAGTCCAATTGAGTATTGGGGTAAGGGTTCAACTGTAGGTTGGTATAAGGTACTGGGATTCCTTTACTTGTAACTATTTGTTTGATAATAAGGATTCTCAGGAGTGGTGACCTTAAAATCAGTCGGTGGGGTTCTTGTCATGTAGGTTTTCCCAATTCGTAAATAAATCACTGTATCAATTTAATTTTCACTTCATATTTACTTAGTTGGTGATTTGATTGTGCTACCACGCGTTTTGCATGTTAATTGAATTAATTAATTAACTTGGCTAAATCAATTGATTAATTTATCACAAGGGGTCAATACTTTCTTGGCCTATCAAATGCGCATCATGGAGAGTTCAAGCTCCTTGGGAAATGTTAATTTGGATAGTCTGACCAATTTCCCTCAAGTTGTTATGCTTCCCAAGTTCAAGTCGCATTAGTTATCAAGTATGAAGGCACTGGGGATCCATGCGCCCATTTGCGCATGTTTTGTAAAAAGATGGCACCTTATGGGGACAATTAGCCTTTACTTTGTCAAACCTTCCCCGATAGTTTAACTAGCCCTACAACCATATGGTATCATTGGTATGTGAGATTGGAAAAGACCTCTAGCTGGAGAGAGATGACCAATGCCTTTTTGGATTATTATCAGTTAAATACTGAGATAGCTCCTGATCATACAATCCTTCAAAGGTGGCGTGAGTTGTCTACACAGGTGCTTCCTCCAATGATGGAAGAGGAAATGATTAAGTGGTTCATTGATAACCTTTAGCCTCCATACTATGAGAAGATGAGCAATGCTCAAGTTACTTATTTTGCAAGCCTGATTCCTGTTGAGGAGCATATTGATGAGGGTATTAGGAGTGAGAAGGTAGTTGATCCTGAGGCTTTGAATTCTATGATAGAACAACAAGTAAAGAAGGCGACTGGTCGTAAGGGGAACGAAGCCGATGTTCACATGATTTCTAGGGCACCTGAAAGTCTAAGGGGTTCTAGTTCTACTTATGCCACCTCGATTATCCAACCTTATCAATAGCAAGTTTAGCCAACTTATGCACCTCATTGAACCTTTAATTAGAGGGAAGGCTAGATCAACCCAGTATCCTATGAGAGGGCATAGAAGTTTCCTCTATTGCCAATACCCACGTAAGAGCTTTATCCTTATTTGTTGGAAAAGAAGTTAGTGACTCCCCTATTTATTAGGCCAAGGGATGGTCCTCCTCCACCCAGCTTTGACTTGTCTAAAAAATGTGAACACCATTTTAGCACCAAAGGGTATGGATACAAAGGGGGAGTCGCCACCTAGTCTTTGCAATGGTCTAGGAACCATATATATAATGTCCTTTTCAAGGAAGGACCTTTCATCCTACTACCAAAGTATGTGTTTAGAATTTAGGTATGCTCTTAGGAAGGTGTTAGGCACCTTAGTTCACCCAACCCCAACGTTGGCCTCCCATCGTTGTGTCTTATGTATTAACCCTATTAAAAACTAATTCAACACTTGCATTCTGAACTCACACACACACTAACACACATCTAGCATACAATCATGGCATCTTTATCCCAAAACAACACTTATCTAGCTTAAAGCAAAAGAAAGCAAAACCCAAAACACAAGTAAGCATGGCAGCAAGCATGTCATGGTAATCATAAGATCATGTAAAGCATATAATTGGCATTGAAAGTCACAAAGCAAGGCATTCAACAATAGATACCATCGAATGCATGTTCATACTTATGCATGGCTTACCTTCACTTGCCTTTCAGCAACACAACACCTATGGCATCATGAATGGATGTTCATGTCATTAAAAGCAAGAAACAAACATAAAACCCTAATCTAAGCATCTTGAAGACAAGTAAGCATATAAGACAGAGACCCAGATACGTATGGACATAAGAAAAGGATTTAAAAAAAGGGAAAAACATGTGAAACAAACAAACCAAACAACATAAAAGATTTGAATTAGGGTTTTTGGGTAAGTACCTGCATACGTAGCCAGAGACCTGCATACGCAGGATTTAACCTACATGTGCATGCTCATAACATGTGTGCATGGGACCTATTTAAGAACCCTAACCCAGAAACACAAAGCAGAAAACAAAGCATGAACAAAAAACACTAATTCTAACAACCAAACATGCTCATAACATAAAAAGAACAATAAAACTAACCTAAGCATACATGTATATACATAAACTACGTAAAGAAGCAAGATTAAAACAAAAAAGGAAAATAGAAAAATAAAAGAGAAAGGGTTGAAGCTTGATAACTCAAAAGGAGTTCCTAAGCTTTGATTTTGACCATTCCCCTCAGTCAAATCTATCACAGTCAATAAACACACGATTAGTAATCTTAAACTCAAAGGATTGGGGTGAAAAGGTCTTAATCAAATAAAATTGACTTGAGGGTGTTTTATGAAAAAATCCCTTTTGATTCTATTTTCTAGTGAATCTTAAGTTTTTCCCATGGGATTTCTGTATGTTTTGAAAATGTACCATATAAATCTTTTTATATTGGAAAAAATGTGTTTTGGAATGGCTCCCCAATGATGTGGGATTCATTCCAAATCTCAGTCATTGTTGTAGAAAACTTGTCTTTTCCATGCTTAAAAAACCCTAGCGATGCACACAGGAATGTGCCAGTGTACGCATGCTTTGGCCCACGGACACAAGCCACTGCCCATGTACGTAGGTTGAGGGCCACTTTGGTCTTTTATTTCCAAAAATAGATTTTTTCTCATTTAAAAAGTTATATTTTCTATTTTAACACTTCTCAAGTCAATTTGATATCGGATTGGGCTCTAAACTGGCCTTGGGCCTTAGAGTTTGAGCATCATTGGGGAATAGGGGCCTAAGTTACAAAGGGTACAAAATAAGGTGTCTATAGATGCCTTTCTTTTGATTCGTGATCTCTGCTAACAGAATCAAAAGAATAAGAGATAAAACATTTTGTTTCAACGTACGGCTCGGGCCCAACCCACGTACATGACACACATCACACATACATGGGGTGGAATGCAACTCCGAAGAGTTGCGTGGGATTCGTATGTCCGAAGTCCCACCTTTGTTGCTCAGGAAACGAGCAACGACAAGTTCACTGTCCCAAAACTTTTTTTCTCACTTGCAAGCAAATGATGAGTGACTCGCTATCCTAAAATCACTAAAAAATAAAAACAAACAAGGGTGCTCTTACAAGCTAACCTAACAAACAATAAAAGGATATAGTCTCTATGGTGTCTATTCGGGGCTCTTTCTCTATCTATTCTGGTAAGGCTCTTGCCTCAGGTTGACCTTGGTCTCTTTCTCTATCACTATCTCTACCCTTTACTACCATGCCTACATATTCAACTCTCGGAGGATATGTGCACGAGTAGTCTAGATTGTTGGATCCACTGGGAATAGTGAAAACTCGCTAAGGAGTAGGTGTGCATGGGAAGGAATCTTCTACCTTTCATGACTTGCTTGGGGATGTGAAACTCGCTGAAAAGTAGTGTAGATGCGTGATCTACTGAGGAAGAATCTTCTGCTTTCTTTATGGTTTGTTGAGGACTTTGAGGAAGAATCTTCTACTTCCTTTGTTGGGAATTTTGTTTTTTTTTTCTTGGTATGGGACTCACTAGGGAAGAATCTTCTGCTTCCTCACAGGGGATACTCTAGTTGTACCTGATTCACCGAGGATACTTTGGGGAAGAATCTTCTACTTCCTCACTAGGATTGTTTAAATGTGTTTGGGTTCATCGGAGAAGAATCTTCGACCACCTCCATGGGGATTACATTCGTTAGGGAAGAATCTTCTGCTTCCTTACTAGGGATGATGCTTGATGTGCTTGAACCATTGAGGAAGAGTCTTCTACTTCCTTACTGAGGATAGTGTTCTTGGTATGCTTGATCCATTAGGGAAGAATCTTCTGCTTCCTCTATAGGGGTGGTGTTCTTGATATGCTTAATCCATTGGAAATGATTTTGGGATGTACACGTTGTAGTATAAACACATGGAAAATACAGTTTTGTAACTAATACAAAAACACGCCGCGGAATATGAACGAATCAACTTCATTCATGTGAGATAGCATGTAACATTTGAGTTTTGGAAACAATGAATGAGAAAGCGTACCTTGATGCAGTGAAGCTCAAAACAAATGAAGATTGGACTTAAGATGTGTGGTCTTTCAATCAGTTATATATGTGATCTTTCAAGAGAATAACCAAGTGTCTTCTAATTGAAGAACTCTCTTATTCTTTTTTTTTTTTTTTTAATCACACGAATTTCTACACTTAGAAAATTACATTTATTTAATAACTCTTATTAAATAAATAATTGAATATTTAATTGGGTTAGTCTTTTGGGTTAGCCCAATTGGGCTTTAGTGTGTGGCTTGTAGTGGGACCAAAAGGGACAAATAAAGCTCTAGCTCCAATGGGCTTTGTACTTATCTGTCAACACTTGACAAGCCCAAAGTTACCATTAATTATATTTAATACCACTATATGAATATAATTGCACTCTAGGCCTTATTAATAAATTATATCCCAAGGCTTTGTTAAACATTAAACCTCTTCATGAAAATATTCATAATAATACAAAGTACTCGGTTTAATCCCAAGGCCTTATTAATGTGTAACTGTCACTTTGAAAATTTCTACCTTTAATCCTAGAGTACTCGGTTTAATCCTTTAAGTTATTCATATATATTTTATGAAATCTATTTGTTTTTTAGACCCTTTAAAACACAACTAGATTAACCTAGTTAATTAGTCAAGTGATTACTTAGTCAAATTAATTAGATCTAGGTCAACACACATATATCATATCAATGTAAAGTGCGGAAAATAAAGAATACAAAGATATGATGACCCAGGAAACCAAACCGGTAAAAACCTGGGAAGATTTAACCTAACTATCCTCAAGGTAAACCTAAATCCACTATGAAATAATTCAAGTTTACACAATAGCGACTTAAACCACTAACATCCTATTGCTACCTCGAGTAGGAAACTTACTACCATGACCACGTGACAGTTCCGAGTCCACGGACTACTTCTCTCTTGGATTCACAACAAGTACAAGCACACCAATTACTTGATGAAGTGTCTCAAACTTACTTCTATCAAGAGGTTTGGTGAAGATGTCAGCATTCTGACATTCAGTAGGGATATACTCAAGAGACACAATCTTTCTTTCAACAAGATCTCTAATGAAGTGATATCTAATCTCTATGTGCTTAGTCTTAGAGTGTTGAATAGGGTTCTTAAAGATATCAATAGCACTAGAATTATCACAATAAACAACCATGGTATCTTGTGATATCCCATAATCACTCAAAAGTTGTTTCATCCAAAGAAGCTTTGAGCAACAACTTCTAGCAGCAATATATTCTGCCTTTGCAGTAGACAAAGACACAAAATTTTGCTTTTTACTCATCCAAGTAACAAAATTGGCTCCTACATAAAAACACCCACCAGTGGTGCTTTTTCTATCATTGGCATTACCGGCCCAATTAGAATTAGAAAATCCAGCAAGAGACAGATTAGACTCTTTGTTATAAAATAATCCATAATCACAAGTTCCACCAACATCTTTTATGATTCTTTTAACAGCATTCAGATGTGAAACCTTAGCATTAGATTGAAATTTAGAACAAACACCAACACTAAAAGTGTAACAACCCAAGGAAAAGAGCTAGCCACATCTGCGTTATACCTCAAAAGGACTAGTCACAATTGAAACTCCTTGCAGTTGTTAATAAAGCCCAGTTCAACTCAGTAAATACTCGATGTGGGACTCATCACACACCCACACACATCACACAATGAATCAAATTGGGGCATCACAATCTCCCCCACTTAAATCCCTAACGTCCTCGTTAGGGCCCACTTTGTGGGGTAGTGTCTCTGAGCCCACATGGGATTACTGGGCCGGCTCTGATACCATATGTAACGACTCAAGGAAAAGCGCTAGCCACATCTGCGCTATACCTCAAAAGGACTAGTCGCAATTGAGGCTCCTTGCAGTTGTTAATAAAGCCCAGTTCAACCCAGTAAATACCCGATGTGGGACTCATCACACACCCACACACATCACACAATCAATCAAATTGGGGCATCATAATCTCTCCCACTTAAATCCCTAACGTCCTCGTTAGGGCCCACTTTGTGGGGTAATGTCTTTGAGCCCACATGGGATTACCGGGCTGGCTCTGATACCATATGTAACAACCCAAGGAAAAGCGCTAGCCACATCTGCGCTATACCTCAAAAGGACTAGTCACAATTGAAGCTCCTTGCAGTTGTTAATAAAACCCAGTTCAACCCAGTAAATACCCAATGTGGGACTCATCACACACCCACACACATCACACACTCAATCAAATTGGGGCATCACAATCTCCCCCACTTAAGTCCCTAATGTCCTCGTTAGGGCCCACTTTGTGGGGTAGTGTCTCTGAGCCCACGTAGGATTACCGGGCCGGCTCTGATACCATATGTAATGACTCAAGAAAAAGCGCTAGCCACATCTGCGCTATATCTCAAAAGGACTAGTCACAATTGAGGCTCCTTGCAGTTGTTAATAAAACCCAGTTCAACCCAGTACATACCCGATGTGGGACTCATCACACACCCACACACATCACACAATCAATCAAATTGGGGCATCACAAAAAGCAATATCAAGCCGACTGCAGTTAAATACAAAAGACATCCAATCATGCTTCTATATAATGTAACATCAACAGACTCACCTGATGGATCATTGGTTAATTTTGTATTTGCAGCCATTGGTTTTCTAGCATGGGCAGCCTTGCCAGTCCAAATATCTTAACTAGATTTCTTGCATACTTTGCTTGATTGATGTAGATTCTTGAGTTTGTTTGCTTCACCTGCAATCCCAAGAAATAAGTTAGTTCACCAACCATACTCATTTCAAACATTGCCTTCATTTCATTTGCAAAAGAATTAGCAAGAGAATCATTAGTAGCACCAAAAACAATATCATCAACATAAATTTAAGCTAAAACAAAACAATTCTTATCCTTTCTTATGAAGAGAGTAGTATCTGCAAATCCACTTTTGAATCCATGCATATGTAGTCAATCTATCATACCAAGCCCGAGGAGCTTGTTTCAAACCATAAAGGCCTCTCTTCAACTTGTAGACATCATCCGGTTTGTGAGGATCAACAAAACCCTTTGGTTGTTCAACATATACCTCTTCTTGCAACATCCCATTCAAGAAAGCACTCTTGACATCCATTTGATACAATTTGAATTCCAGTATCCTAATGGATTCCAGTCTTGCTACAGGTGCAAAGGTCTCATCAAAATCAATCCCTTCCACTTGTGTGTACCCTTGAGCAATAAGTCTTGATTTATTTCTAATAACTATACCATGTTCATCTGACTTGTTCTTAAAAATCCACTTAGTTCCAATCACATTTACTCCCTTAGGTCCAGGAACTAATTCCCACACATCATTCCGAACAAATTGGTGAAGTTCTTCATGCATGGAATTAACCCAATCAGCATCTTGAAGTGCTTCATCCACCTTTTTCAGTTCAAATTAGGATAGATAGCATGAGTGAGTAATCATATTCAAGGCTTTTGATCTCAAGCTCATGTTATCATTTAGACTACCCAATATATTCGTGGCAGGGTGATTCAACTTAACTCTAGAAGATGGACCTTTGACCAGAGATGTGGAGGTACCTTTCTGTTCTGATGAAGGACTAAGCTCACTTTGTTCTTGTTGAGTTTCATGAACCGGTGTGGATGGTTCAGAACTTGATGGTACTAAAACTATATCATTCAACAACATCAGCTCTTCCTCACTATTCTTCCCCACATAATCAACAAGAAGTGAATCATCAACTTCCATATTCCTTTCTTTAACTAGAGAACTGTTTTCTAAAAGACTTTCAAAACTTAATTCATCATTGATCACAACATTGGAAGATTCCATGACTGTTTTGGTTTTAGATTGTACACTTTATATGCTCTACTAGTGGAAGAGTATCCTAGAAAGTATCTCTTGTCACTCTTTGCATCAAAATTTTCTAGGTTCTCTCTATCACATAGAATGTAACAGTCACTGTCAAATATCCTGAAATATTTGACCACGGGCTTCTTTCCTCTCTAGAGTTCATAGGGAGTTTGTTTTGAATCAGGTCTGAAATACACTCGGTTGAGTGTATGGCAAGCAGTGTTAACTGCTTCTCCCCAGAAGGATTTGGGCATCTTTTTATTGTGTAGCATGACACGTGCCATCTCTTGAACAACCCTATTCTTCTGTTCCACTATTCCATTCTGTTGTGGTATCTTTGGTGATGAGAGCTCTTGATGTTTGCCTTGATCATTGCAGAATGTAGCCAGCTTTGTATTTTCAAATTCTCTTCCATGATCACTTCTGATTCTGGCTATCACAGTACCTTTCTCAACTTGCAATTTCTTGCACAAATGTATCATCTTCTCAGGAGCCTCAGCTTTATCTCTCAAAAGCACAACCTATGTATATCTAGTAAAATCATCTACAACTACTAGAATATACTTCATTCCACCCAAACTTTGAGCTCTGGCAGGACCCATGAGATCAATGTGCAACAACTCAAGAGGTTCGGAAGTTTGAACTTCAGTTACAGACGGATGCTTAGATTTCACTTGTTTACCCATCTAACATGGTCCACATATGCATTTTTCTATCTTCTCGAACTTGGGTAAACCAATAACTGCATCACACTTGGAAATCTTTTCTAATTACTTGTGACTTGCATGTATCAACTGTTGATGCCATAAGTCAACTTGATTGATCTTTGCACTAAAACACTTGTTGCTTATACTTGGTGTTATACCATAACAGTTGTCAGCTGTCCTTACACCAATACACATACAATCACCTCCTCCATCAAGTATCTCACACTCATACTTAATGAAGAGAACATTCAGACCATTATCACAAATCTGATTGATGCTGAGTAAATTAGCCTTCAACCCATCTACGCACCAGACATCTTCAAAAACCGGCAACCCTGGAATGTCCACAGTTCCAATGCCTCTGAGCACAGATTTGCTTCCATCTCCAAACGTGACTATCCCAATCTTACCTTCAAAAAGTGTCTTGAACAAAGCTTTATTTCTTGTCATGTGCCTGGAACAACAACTATCCAAATACCAAAGACAAGAATCATGTGCCTTTAAGGTGGTTAAAGCAGCATAACACACATAATTAACATCACATGTAATTATATCAAAATGCTATAGGATAAACACATGGAAAATACAGTTTTGTATCTCATACAAAAACACACCGCGGAATATGAACGGATCTACTTCATTCATGAGAGATAGCATGTAACATCTGAGTTTTGGAAACAATGAATGAGAAAGCGTACCTTGATGCAGTGAAGCGTAAAACAAATGAAGATTGGACTTGAGATGCCTTTCAATATTCGCTCCAATTCCATAATGTGCCCAATCAGTTCTATATGTGATCCTTCAAGAGAATAACCAAGTTTCTTTTAATTGAAGAACTCTCTTATTCTTTTTTTTTTTAATCACACAAATTTCTGCACATAGGCAATTACATTTATTTAATAACTCTTATTAAATAAATAACTGAATATTTAATTGGGTTAGTCTTTTGGGCCAGCCCAATTGGGCTTTAGTGTATGGCTTGGAGTGGGACCAAAAGGGACAAATAAAGCTCTAGCTCCAATGGGCTTTATACTTATCTGTTAACTCTTGAAAAGCCCAAAGTTACCACTAATTATATTTAATACCACTATATAAATATAATTGCACTCTAGGCCTTATTAATAAATTATATCCCAAGGCTTTATTAAACATTCAATCTCTTCATGAAAATATTCGTAATAATACAAAGTCATAATGTGTAACTGTCACTTTGAAAATTTCTACCTCTTAATCCTGGAGTACTCGGTTTAATCCTTTAAGTTATTCATATATATTTTATGAAATCTGTTTGTTTTTTAGACCCCTTAAAACACAACCAGATTGACCTAGTTAATTAGCCAAGTGATTACTTAGTCAAATTAATTAGATCTAGGTTAACACACATATATCATATCAATGTAAAGTGCAGAAAATAAAGAACACAAAGATATGATGACCCAGGAAACCAAACCGATAAAAACCAAGGGAGGATTTAACCTAGCTATCCTCAAGGTAAACCTAAATCCACTATGAAAGAATTGAAGTTTACACAATAGTGACTTAGACCACTAACATCCTATTGCTACCTCGAGTAGGAAACTTACTACCATGACCACGTGATAGCTTCGAGTCCATGGACTACTTCTTTCTTGGATTCACAGTAAGTACAAGCACTCCCGCTTGTGTATCTTTAAGCTCTTATTGCAGCAACAGAATCAATTACTAAGTTCTTGACATAGTCTTGAATCTTGGAAACCCTAAGTATGTGTGAAAGTAAATACCTCTTGATCTCATTAAAGATTCACACACACAGCATAAGGAGCATCCTAAAACGTGGCTAGGGTTTTCCCTTTTATACTTAAGACAAAACATAAAACCCTACACGTCAAACGGGCTTGGACTGATTTGGAAATATCTGCAGAAAAACAATTTGCATGAGCCTAATTTTCGATCGATCGAGCCAGGCAGATTTACATAATAAATCCTGCAGCTACTTGATTCCAACTTTACATACAACCATATACTTTGAGCAAGTCTAAACAAGACTGAAACGTTTTGATCATGGTTTGCCAACAATACAAATTGAAGTTCTAATACATTTAAACCTAAAGTCTTAGAACCTAAAAATATCTAATTTCATAAAATATAAACTTTAGTAACTCTTTACTAAAGTGGTTAGGCCTAACACTTTGAATAACCAAACCTATTAAACTTATCTCAAGGGAATATTTTATATCTCTATAAAGAGACTATAAGTTCCATCTTGAGAATATGTGTTCCTTCAACATTACGCGTGGTTGCCCAACATATTGAGGTTTTTACCATTTGTCTAGATCTCACTCTTGATATATTAAAGCAACTCACATTTAATGATCAGGTTCACCATTCCCTCAGGATTGAGAGTTTATGTAAATGAGAAGTTGTGAGATTTAATACTCGTTTGACAATTGTTAATTGAATAACAAATTTCACAGCAGTCCAGTTCAATATGTTTTATACACTTAAAACATATTAACATATCAACTAGAAGTCTCTACTTCCATGATCAGGACAAATCATCTTAATTGATATGTTATAGTCTTCGCAGATGAAATGCCCAATTTCATCACCAATTACGAATTAAGATTTTGAGTTTACAAAGAACATGTGATTAATATCTTCTATGACTAAATCACATAAATCACATACTATACATCTCAAGGACTATATGATAATGTCCAAACATTCATGCTACCATTATTTTAGATAATAATAAAACAAGTTTATTACATAGAATATAATGTCATACATGGCATACAATAGGATTTTATGGCACTAATCCTAACAATCTCCCACTTACCCTTAAATACTATTGTGCACTAATCTAACTCCCATTCCCTTCAGTTGTGACTCAAAAGTCTTTTGGGGTAACGTTTTGGTAGAGGGATCTGCCAGATTATTTGCACTATTAATCTTTACTACTATCACATCTCCTCGAGCCATAATGTCTCAAATAATATGATAATTTCTTCTATGTGCTTTCCTTTCTTGTGATTCCTTGGATCTTTGGATTGTGCAACTACTCCACTATTGTCACAAAAGAAAGTGATTGGAACGTGCTCCATTCTCATAACACCAAGATCATAAAGGAATTTCTTAAGCTAAACAACTTTTTTTGCAGCTTCACAAGCAGCAACGTATTCAACTTCCATGGTGGAGTCGGCAATACAAGATTGTTTACCACTTTTCCAACTTATGGCTCCACCTCCCAAGGTGAACACAACCTGAAGTGGACTTTCTGAAATCAAGATTTGACTAAAAATGAGAATCTGTGTAACCAATAGGTATCAAATCCTCACATCGATAAACTAGCATATAGTCTCTCGTTCTCCTTAGACACTTGAGAATATGCTTTACAACTTCCCAATGTTTTAGTCCTGGATTTGATTGATATCGGATGACTATGCCAACTGAATAACAGATATCTAGCCCAGTACATAGCAAGACATACTTGAGACTTCCCACTACAGAAGCATAAGGAGCTTTTCTCATTGTCTTCAAGTCTCCAAGAGTCTTAGACCTTTGGTCATCAGACAGAGGAACTCCATGTTTGAAAGGAAGCAATCCTTTCTTGGAGTTTTGCATGCTAAACCTTGCTAGAATCTTATCTATATATCCAGCTTGTGACAAGCATAACATTCTATTCTTTCAATCTCACCAAAGCTTGATCCGTATAATATAGTTGGCTTCACCCAAGTCCTTGATATCAAATTGGCTTAACAACCAAATCGTTACTGATAACATTACCCCTACATCATTTCCAATGAGTAGAATATCATCAACATAAAGTATTAGGAACATTACTACTTTATCTTGATGTCTTTTGTACACACATGGTTCATCTAGATTTTGTTCAAAACCAAATAACCTGATTACTTAATCAAATCTAATGTTCCATGATCTAGATGCTTGCTTAAGCCCATAAATGGACATTTTCAACTTGCATACCATACGCTCTAGGTTCTTTTCTATGAAACCTTCTGGTTGCATCATATAAATTTCTTCATCAAGATTGCCATTTAGAAATGCAATCTTGACATCCATTTGCCAAATCTCATAATCGTAATGAGTAGCAATGGATAAGAGAATTTTGATAGATTTTAGCATGGCTATCGGCGAAAAAGTTTCCTCATAGTCAATACCTTCTTTTTGTGTATACCCTTTCACCATTAGTCTGGCCTTAAAGGTTTCAACCTTTCCATCTATCCCTCTCTTCCTCTTGTAAACCCTTTTGCAACAAAAAGGTTTAATGCCATTAGGCACCTTTACAAGATCCCAAACTTGATTGGAATACTTAGAATCCAATTCAGATTTCATAGCTTTGACCCAATGATGTGCATCTATATCTTTCATTGCCTCTTCATAAGTGTAAGGATCAAATTTAGCCTCTTCTGAGATAGCTTCATAAGTTTCTCCCAGACCTATAAATCTTACAGGTGGCCTAACAATCCTCCCACTATGACGAGACTGCTGTGTACTAGTCATCTCTTGATTGTTCAATTGTTCAATAAATCTTCCGATACAACCACATCATTCCTAATTTCATCCATTGATTGTTCAATTACAGGTTCATTCATTTCAACTAAGACAACTCTACTCTTAGGAGTATAATCATTCATATAGTCATTTTCCAAAAATTTGGCATTTGTACTAACAAACACTTTGTTATCATTATGACTATAGAATAAATAACCCCTAGTTTCTTTTGGATAACCCACAAGCAAACATACTTCTGACTTTGTTCCAATTTATTAGGCTTCCCTTTTAGCACGTGTGCTGGACAACCCCAAAAGTGAAGGTATCTCATACTAGGCTTGCACCCACTCCATAATTCCATGGGTGTTTTGGAAACAAATTTTGATGGAACTAAATTTAAAAGATGCATTGCTATACTTAAGGCATACCCCCAAAAAGAAATTGGTAGAGTTGAATAACTCAACATGGATCTAACCATATCTAAAAGAGTCCTATTCCTTCTTTCTGCTACACCATTTTGTTGTGGTGTTCCAGGAAATGAGAGAATCCCATTTCTAGTTAAGTAATCCTTGAAATCCCCAAGAAGGTATTCGCCACCACAATTAGATCGAATGACCTTTATGTGTTTACCTAATTGATTCTTAACTTTAGCCCTAAACTCTTTGAACTTTTCAAAAGCCTCGGACTTCCATTTCATTAGGTACATATAACCAAATCTAGAGTAATCATTAGTGAAAGTAATGAAATACTCATAGCCACCTCTTGCTTGGATAGACATTGGACCACATACATCTGAATGTGCTAGTTCTAGTAAATCTTTGCCTCATATCCTTTTGCATTAAATGGTCTTTTCGTCATTTTACCTTCCAAGCGGGATTCGTAGACTGGGAATTCATTAAAATCTAATGGTTCTAAAACCCCATCTTTCACCAGTCATAGCAACTCTTCACATAGTCCACACAATCAGTCTCCATTGTATTCTAGAAGTACCTTATCTTTGGAATTTTCTTGCCTAACATTCTCTCATTCATATAAGGACCACAAATCCCTTGATGAACTTCTTCCATTACTCCCTCGGCTTCTTCCTTCTTCAAGCAACGAAGGTGTATGCCATCGTAGGTCCTTCCATAGTGTTGTCCTCCACATAGGATGTATTGTGTTAACATCATCCTAATGGAACAACGTTCTCTCTTGCAGCACCATCCGAATATGCCCCTAGTTCCAAGAACCTTATGATGTCATAGTACCATGGAACTTCCTCTTCCTCTATGGTCATTACTGGAATTTCGGTCTTCCTTTTGTGCACTTCCTCATAACTTTGCTCAATTTCCAAAGGTCGTGTCCATAGTCCCTTGGGTATTTCAACCATAGAGGCTAGGGTAGCCAAGGCATTCGTAAATTGATTTTGAGCTCTAGGGATGATTGTGTGTTCAATTTTGTCAAAGGTCTTAGTCAAGTTTTTGTGCTTGGGCTATAACCAAAGTTGAATCTCCAAAGACTTTGGCCACCTTTACCCCCAATTCTTGAAGAGCTTCCATTCCAGCAATACAAGCCTCATACTCAGCCATGTTATTCGTTGCTTCAATGTTTAACTTGATTACCAAAGGTATGTGAGATCCCTTGGGAGTGATCAAGAGTATTCCTATCCCATTCCCATATTGGTTTATAGCTCCGTGAAAGTACATCTTCCACACCCCTAACTCAATATCCAAAATGTTCTCATTTGGAAAGTCTTCTTTACTATCTTCCCCCCCTATAGGATTCTCGGCACAAAAATCTAACACAACACTTCCTTTGATAGTTTTCTTAGCCACATACTTTAAATCGAATTATGCCAACAAGATCAACCATCTTGACAATCTTCCATTCAAATCGAGTTTCTCAAAGAGATACTTCAATGGGTCCATTCTTGCTACCACCAATATTTGGAAAGGTTAGATGATATGTCTCAATTTTTGTATGGCCCAAACGAGTGCAAAGTATGACTTTTCTATGGGACTATACCTAGTCTCATAATCATGGAACCTCTTACTCAAATAGCATATGGCCTTTTCATTCTTGTCATCGTCTTCTTGTGCAAGCATACTCCCAACTGCATTCTTTATGATGGAGAGGTATAGGAGTAAGGGTTTTCCATGTTATGGAGGCACTAGGATAGGTAGGTGGAGGAAATATTCCTTGATAAGTTTAAAGGCTTTTTGGCACTCATCGTTCCATGTACGTGATTCATTCTTCCTTAGGAGTTTGAAGATGGGCTTATAGGCAGAGGTGAGCATGGCAATGAATTAACTAATGTATTGTAATCGACCCAAGAAACCCCTTATCTCTTTCACACTTTTGGGTGGTGGTACCTACAATATGGCTTTGATCTTGGATGGGTCAACCTCTATCCCCTTATCACTCACTAAGAAGCCTAGCAATTTTCCGGCGGTTACTCCAAAGGTGCACTTTTATGGGTTCAATCTGAACCTATACTATTTAATCCTCTCAAAAAACTTCCTCAAGTTTATGGTGTGGCTTCCTTTATCCTTGGATTTCACTTTTTGACATACAACTCTACCTCATTATGTATCATATCATGTTGCAAGGCTGTAGCCATCCCTTGGTAGGTTGCCCCAACATTCTTGAGGCCAAACAACATCGTCGTGTAATAATAGATTCCTCATTCAGTAGTGAAACTGGTTTTGGTCATATCTTTGGGAGCCTTCTTGATTTGGTTGTACCCCGAGAAACCATCTATGAAAGACATCAAGGCACTTCCCGCCATGTTATCCATTAAGACATCAATGTGAGGGAGAGGAAAGTCATCCTTCGGGCATGCCTTGTTCAAGTCCCTAAAATCCACATACATCCTCACCTTCCCATCTTTATCAGGCACGGGCACAACATTGGCTATCCATTCGGCTTGGTGTACAGGTTTGATGAACCCTACTTTTAATCGCTTAGTGACTTCCTCTTTGATTTTTAAGAGCCACTCGGTCCTTATTCTCCTAAACTTTTGCTTGACGGGCACCATATGATCATGTGTATTAATGTGATGTTGAACTATCTCGGGGTCAATTCCAAGCATATCCTCATAGGACCATGCAAACACTTCTTGAAATTCCATGAGGAGTTCTTACAGATCTTTTCTTTCTTTTTCATTTAGAGTTGAGCCATTTTTTATTAAGCCCAAATTCTCATTATTGCCCAAATTAATAGTTTCAAGAGTTAGTTCCGTAGGTTCAATTTTCTTTTCCAATTGTTTATTAACTTCATTTTTAAATTCATTTGAATCATTTAAGTGCATAATTTCAATATTATGGGACACATCAAACTAAGCTAAATCAGAATTCACCTTATTGAAAATATTGAAAAGTACATTGGAACTTGCATTATAAAACATTTTCCCCATGTTTTTAGAAAACCCAACCTAAGTCCAATTATTAATGGGCCCTATAATAGGTTTGATGAATGTGGAAGGATCACTTGGCTTTTCATTGGTGATGGCAAACACGTCCCTACTCGTCTTCATCATGATCTTCATTGCTTCAGCACCCGTGTAGCTCACCCAATCGACCTCTTCTTATATCTCTTTGATCACCACGGTAGGCTTCTCCTTAAAGGTGACCTTTTCATTAAAAAACATTTCCCAACCTGGATACACCTTCCCATTCTTACCTACCTAAGGTTTGGAAAAGCCACAATAAGGGAAGTTTCCCCCTTCCTTCACGAAGTTCCCATTGAGAGTGTCGAGGTTTTTCTTGATTCTGTCACAACCTTCAAAGAATCCTAAACCTTCCCTAGTCACTTGAGTCTTGATGTTGGGGAACTCGACTACCTATTTTTCCTTCTTTTTCGAGACCCATACCAGGCATGTATCCCATGGTTTTCATCATTACAATCACCTCATGGATTTAAATGGGGAATAAGTTGGTAGCATACCTTTCATCCTTCAACCCATAGTTAGCCATATTCACAAACTCAAAGCCACTCATTTGAAGCTCACTTCCTCCTTCCTCGAGCCCACGAACCGATGCTAGAATCTCACCATCTCCAAGCACTATGGCAATCCCTTATTTCCATGGGATCTTCTTCTTTTGGTGTAGTGAGGAGGGGATTGCCCTATTGGGGTGAAGCCAAGCTCTTCCCAAGAGAAGGTTGTCATTTGGGGTGATATGCATGACATGAAATTCCACAATGGTTTCTAATGGCCCAATCTTACAAGGAGCCTTGAAAATACCCATGACCTTCCTTGAAGTGTTGTCATATGCCCTTATGGTCAAGGGAGAAGGGATGATAGTCTCCATATCTAGGCTAACAGTGAGGGCAGTCCTAAAAGGACAAACATTCAAGGCATACCCATTGTCAATAAGTACCATCAGAACCTTGGCACCCATGCATTCAATGGTGATTTGTAAGGGTCTAGTGTGAGTAGCTCCTTCGGGAGGGAGATCTTTATAGGAAAAAGGAAGGTAAGGGTGTGAGGAACCCTCAAATCCCATGAGAGACAAAACTTCTTGTGGTGTAGTTTCTATAGGTACTTCTTTCCCATTCAAGGTGTCTAAGAGAGCCTTACAATGTTTTTAAGAGGCCATGAGTATGCCCCATATAGACATATGAGCTTGGGACTTTTTCAATTGCTTCAAGTCTTTTTCTTCTTTGTCTTCTTTTCCTCTAGGTTCCATGGGATTGGACCCTTCCCCTAAATCTCTACCAGGATGATCATTTTCCAAAAATGATGGTTTGTATTGCTTCCCACTCCTACTGATATTTTCTACATTGTCCTCCAATACCATTTTCTTTAATTCCATCACAATGTATTCCCCATATTGCTACTGCCTTCTTCAAGGTTTCATCTTCTTCATCCCATATTCCTTGGACGTCCACAACATTGATATTGACATTTGTAGTTTCTATCAACTTTGAGCAATCCCATTCAATTTCATCCACTTGCACCCAATTTTGATATGGGAGAGGAGCCCTATGGTAATCGGGTAAAGGGTTCTTTCTAATGTTGGGTTTGGTGATAATGTTGGGATTTGGGAGGGTTCCATTGTTTATGAGGTCTTGTATCTCGTGCTTGAGGCAAAAGCAATTGTCAATTTTGTGACTGGATTTTTGGTGGTAATGGAAATATTTATTGAGGTTCCAAATGGAAATATTCAGTTTTGTGGCAGGATTAGGCATGGGTGTGGGGTTTAAAGGTTTGATGAATCCTTTGGAAGATAGGTTTTTCCTATGCTTGAGTGAGAGTCATCCCTAGGTCCGAGAATTCTTAGCGAGCTTTCTTTGGGTAGGCTAGTGTTTGTTAGGGAATGATGGCCCTCACATTTACAGGATTGGGTGCCTTGGTTGCTGCCCCTCCATATGTTTTCTTGGTTGGAGGCTTACTTTCACCTTTCTCCAATTGTCCATTGTTCATGGCGTCTTCAATTCTTGTCCCACAATGACATAGTTCTCCAAATAAGCTAATAGGCAATGACAAAGGCCTATTATTATAAGCCAGAAGCAAGTTCTTGATGATCATGTTGATATGGTCCATCTCATTTGGCTTATTGACCATTCTAGATGCCTTGGTCTTCCATCTAGTCATGTATTCAGAAAATGTCTCCCTTACACCTTGTTTGGTAGTCTCCAAATCCCTTAGAGTCACATCAATCATGGTGTTGAAGATGAATTAGTCCATAAACAACTCCACTAGTTCATTCCATACCCTAGTTTTGCTTAGATCAAGGCTATAGTACCACCTAGATGCACCTCCCGTGAATGAGAAGGGAAATGTGTGCAAAATTTGCTTTTCATCTAATCCCTTCATTTCAACAATGCTTAGGTATCTCCTCACATTTGCTTCAGATCTCTAGTCCCATCAAACTTTTCCGCATCAAAAATCTTAAACTTGGAAGGCAATGCAACATGAGCCTTTGAACTCATCCCCCCATGTTATAGAGGTAATCATCCATCCCTTGTGCCTTGTGGAAGGCAAGTTGTATTTTCTCCATCTTTTCCCTTATAGCCATGGTTTATGTGGTGAGCTTCTCAAATTGCTTGTTCCTTTCATATTCCACCTTATCCTTTTCGTCCCATTCTTCCTCTTCGTCCCCATCATCATAGATTTCCACATGTGGAGGCTTCTTGAGCTTATTCCTCCAACCTAGTGAGACGTCCTACCATTTTCTTAAGGGCCTCTCCATGTTCGTCCAAAGCCTTAAGGATCTTTTGTACCGTTGGGTCTTCTATGGAGGTAGTCTTTGTTTCTTGGGGAGGTTGCTTCCTCTTCTTGGTGTGTGACCTCAATCTTGATCAAGTGCCTTCCTTTCTCTCGAATCCAAATGGGATTGGGGACGTATTTTTTTGACTTTGATGGTGCAATGATGCCTGAAAAGAAATCCCATTTTCACTAAGTTCATGTCCCGATTAAAGGTTCCTTTTAACTTTTAGATGTCCTTAGAAAAATTCTTTAATTCATTTTAATGAAGGTCCAATTACAATGTCACTCCCTTCCCTCTCATGGATTTTTCCCCTTGTTTCATTGGGCTTTGGTCCATTTACAATAAAGCTCTCATCTTACTCTTATGGGCTTTCATTAGAATGCACTTAGAAATTTTTAACCCTTTGTCTCAAACATGGGCTTACAATGTATTCATCACCTTTGGGCTTTTCATCTTTATTCCTTTATTTCACCTTTCTTTTTTTTTTTTCTTTTTTTTTTCGGGAAATAGCTATTTAGCTAGAATATATTTTATCCTTCCTCTCAAAGTCTATGAAATTCTCATCATTTTGGGCCTAGGCATGAAACAAAGAGGTCCAAGATTAGGGAGTTTCATTTTGGGCTTTGAAGGATTTTGGATGTTAAGTCCATAGCATACTTGTTACCTTAGGCCCAAAATCCTTTTTTTCAAAGGGGCCTTTGACACTTGGGCCTATGATAGCAATTAGGCTATGGTCTCATGAACCTTTCAATTTAAGATATACCTTTGGATTTAGGGATAAGCCTCTTATACGTGAGAACTTCTTTTCTTTTATCTCATAACATCTTAGGGCATGCCATAACTTTAGGGCCACTTCTTCCATTTTCTACATCCTTTATTTGTCTTTTAGAATTAGGTGAACACATGATATATGGGTGAACAAACAAGATATATATAAAGGGTATCTTTTATGGTAGGGTCTAGGATTTCTCTAGTGTGGGTAGGATCCCTAAGGCTAAAGGGATAGATAAGTAGGTCACTCATAACTAGGTGGGCTATGATTCCAACCAAGGGCCTAACTAGACCCCATAGTGGATTGGTAGCAAACCTTTAACGTACCTAAAGCCCATTATAGGCGATAGCACCGATTGTGAGTTGGTGGGATGAACTTCAGAAGATTTGGGCCCAAATGGAACCTTCCATCTTCCTACTCATCACCAACCAAGGTTAAGGGATAAAAGAGAACAAGCGATGTGTGTGCAAACAAGTATTGAAATAATTTTTATTAGGGTTAAAAGGCAAAACACACAGAAATTAGACTTACTATCCCTATTGGAGTTACTACTGTAGACATAAGGGGGGAGTTGCCACCTAGTTTTTGCAATGGTCTAGGAACCATATATATAGTGTCCTTTTCGGAGAATGACCTTTGATCTTACTACCAAAGTATGGGTTCGGAGTTTAGGTACGCTCTTGAGAAGGTTTTAGGTACCCAAGATCGCCCAACCCTAAGGCTGACCTCCTATCGTTGTGTCTTATGTCTTAATCCTATTAAAAACTAATTCAACACTTTCATTCTAAACTCACACACACACTAACATACATCTAGCATACAATCATGGCATCTTTATCCCAAAAAAACACTTATCTAACTTAAAGCAAAAGAGAGCCAAACCCAAACACAAATAAGAAACCCTAGCATACATTTAACATGTGAACACCCTATCATACATCTCAAGGAAAAGCAGCAAACCAAACATGGAAGTAAGCATATCATGGCAATCACAAGATCATGTAAAGCATATAATTGTCATTGAAAAACACAAAGAAAGGCATTCAACAATATACACCATTAAATGCATGTTCATACCTATGCATGGCTTACCTTCACTTACCTTTCAGCAACATAACACCTATGGCATCATGAATGAGCATGTGAACGCTTGTTCATGTCATTAAAAGCAAGAAAGAAACATAAAACCCTAATCTAAGTATGTTGAAGACAAGCAAGCATATAAGATAGAGACCCAAATACGTATGGACATAGGAAAAGGATTTTAAAAAAGGAAAAACATGTGAAACAAACAAACTAAACAACATAAAAGATCTGAATTAGGGTTTTTGGGCAAGTACCTACGTATGTAGCTAGAGACCTGCGTATGTAGGACTTAACCTACGTGCGCATGCTCATGACATGCGTGCATGGGACCTGTTCAAGAACCCTAACCAAGAAACACAAAGCAGAAAACAGAGCCTAAACAAAAAACCCTAATTCTAACAACCAAACATGCTCAGAACATAAAACGAACTATAAAACTAACCTAAGCAAACATGTTTAAACATAAACTAAGCAAAGAAGCAAGATTAAAACAAAAATGAAAAACAAAAAAAAAAAAAAGAGAAAGGGTTAAAGCTTGATACCTTAAATGGAGTTCCTAAGCTTTGAATTTGACCGTTCCCCTTAGTCAAATCTATCACAGTCAATAAACACGTGATTAGTAATCTTAAACTCAAAGGATTGGGGCCAAAAAAGGTCCCAATCAAATAAAATTGATTTGAGGGTGTTTTGTGAAAATCTCCCTTTTGATTTGGTATTTTCTTCTAAATCTTAGGTTTTTCCCAAGGGATTTCTATGTGTTTTGAAAATGTACTATGTAATGCTTTTTATAGTGGAAAAATGGAGTTTGGAATGGCTCCTTGCCAATGTGGGATTCATTCCAAAACTCAGCCATTATTGCAGAAAACTTGCATTTTCCATGCTTCTAAAACCCTAGCTACATACGCAGGAATGTGCCTACATATGCATGCTTTGGCCCACGTATGCAAGTTGTTGCCTACGTACGTGGGTTGAGGGCGACTTTGGTTTTTTATTTCCAAAAAATAGATTTTTACTCATTTAAAAAGTTATATTTTCCATTTTGACACTTCTCAAATCGATTTGATATCTAATTGGGCTCTAAACTGGCCTTGGGCCTTAGCATTTGAGCATCATCGGGGAACGAGGGCTCGAGTCGTAAGGGGTACAAAATACAGTGTCTATAAAGGTCACACCTTGAAATGATGCATACCTCGGAGGCTCTGGATTCAAGATCTCATTGATAACAAGTTGATATAGTTTGAGAACACTCCGAGGCCTAATGTTATTACTAGTCCCTTGCCTCCTCGCCCAGAAGGGAATGTAAATGATATCTCTATAGTGGAGGAAAGGATTCCAGATTTCTCATCCCCTTCACTCCTTTGGAAAGACATGTTACGGGTTTTAGCTAGGAAAGCCATATTGCTTTGGAGAATATAAGAGCCTCAGGATTTGACTGGGAAATTTGTTCATTTTGTAATAGTGAGAATAGGCATGCCTTATTTGATTATAGATTGCTTAAAGCACAAGTTCAGGATTTAGCCAACTGTGGCATTATCAGGATAGAAAGAGAGGTCACGCATAAGGGTGATTGCATGGCCACTAGCCTGTGCCCTTTAGGATTACAAGCAGGAACCAGCCATGGTGCTATGTCCATGGGTTCTAGGAAAGATTGGGATGAGTACTTAAAAGATCGTGTTTGTAAGATCCCTCTAGGGATAAGGACATCGGTTCCCTTGACTTCGGTTTTCATTGAAGAGATAGTGGAACCATCTTCAAATTAAGAAGTGTCAACTCCAAAGAAGGACAAGCTATATTAGCCATTTAGGGTTTCACACCTCTGATTTTATCTTTGCCTGAGATCGCAAAGTCTTCTCTAGTATTTGTCTAGAAAGAAACCCATTTGGTTCCCACTATTCATGGTTTTACTCCTATAGTTCTGCCAAAGTCTATTTAAGTAAGCTTTAGGGCACCTGGCCAAAAGGCTTTAAAGACCTCTGGTCCAATCATTATCAATCTAAAAACCTTTTCTCTGGCACCTAATTTGCAGACTCAAGAGGGTTTGATCCTTCATATGCCAAAGCCCTTTCCTTACAAGGATGACAACAATGCTCCTGGAAATATGATGTGACCATGATATCTACTCATACTGGGAAGGAAGAAGTTTGCTCCAATGTTTCTTTGGGTTTAGTTGGACTCACTTGGAGTGGTCATTGTTATACTCCTGAGGAATTAGAAAAGGGAACGAAGGAGATTGGCAAGGGTACATGTATTCACTGCATTTTGTACCCCTTATGACTCAGGCCCCCGTTCCTCAACAATGTTAGAATTCTAAAGTCCAAGGTTGGTTTAGGGCCCGATTAAAAGGAAATTAATTTGAGGAAAGTGTTTATAAAAAATATAACTTACTTTTGGAACAAATAAACTATTTTTGGAAAAGAAAGGCAACAAAAACCCAAAGGCAAGTGTATACACGCGCGTATGCGCATGCATGCATACGCATACACATGCATGCGTGAGCATGCTAGGGTTCTAGAAACTATGTAAGGAAAGTTTTCTATATTTAAACTAGGTTTGGAACAAATCCCACATCATCTAGGAGTCATCCTAAACCCCTATTTTTCGACTATATAAAATCCCAAATGGTACATTTCTAAAGAAGGATGGATTCTAGTGGCAAAACACATAAAATTCACGAGAAAATAGTGAATCAAAGAGGGAGTTTTCTCAAAACATCCTCAAGTCAAATTTTGTTTGAATGGGACCTTTTCTAGTCTTAATCTTCGACTTCTAAAGTTTACGAACTTATTTTAAATTGGTTGTGACTAGATTGACTGAGAGGAATGGTCAATATCAAGCTCTAAAGAGTTCTAGTGTTGAAGTAAAGCTTTTAACTTTGGCTCTTCACTTTTCTTTGATTTTCTCTACTTTTTAATGTTTTTATATGTGTTTACATGTTTATAATATGCTTGTTTAGTTTAATTTTACTTTATGTTTTTATTTAAAGCATGTTAGGCTACTAGATTCTTTGTTTATGTTCTATAGTTTCTAGATTAGGGTTCTTAAGGTGTGTATGCGTGCGCATGCTGTTTGCATGTATACATACTCGTAGTATGCATATGCATACAAATGTGATGCGTACACATACCCTATGTATGCACATGCATACTCTTGCCCAGAAACCTTAATTCACCATTTGTTTCTTTTTCCTTTGTCTATTTGACATGTTTTACCTCTTGTTTAACCTATTTTATCTATCCTTAAGTCTCTATCTCTCTATTTTGTTTTTATTTACTCTATTTTATTCCTTTTATGTTTATTAGGGATTTAGCTTGTTTGAATACCATAAACATGCATATGAATATGAACATGCATTGATGCATAGGTATTGTGATGCAGTAAGGTAAGTGAGGCAAGTCATGCATTATCACTAAACATGCACTTGATTTGGGTAGTGGATATGATGTGCTGGGTTGAATCCTATGATCTTGAGGTTTAGTTGCTATAACATGTCTACCTTGATCTGCCTTGTAATGTTTCAGCCCTTGGAGATGTATGCTTATATGCCATGATAGATGAATGTTAGGTTTGGGGATTATTATGCCATGTTGATTGCTTTCGATGCACGTTAGTGTGTGTGTGAGTTATAATGACATGTTGAATATGTCTTTAACAAGATTAAGACTTGGAACATAATGAGTGGAAGCTAACCCATGAGTCAGGTGGGGTTGGTTGCCTAACACCTTCCTATCCTCAGACCAATATTCTAGACACGTGCTCTGGTAAAGATAGTCCTTCCATGAAAGGGCACGATATTTTTGGTTCCTAGACCTAAACTAGGTGGTGACTCCATTTACACCCTCCGCCATGGTCCACCCTAGGTGAAGGCATACTTACCCGACATTGCAAGGATGACATGCCATGTTGTGGGTGCTTGCGCCCATAGTGGTGACTCCATTGGGGATAGTGTAGACACCCAATTTTGCATCCATAATTTAATCTTAGAAGATGACAGAAATGATCATTCTAAGTACCAAAAAAATCATAATTTCATTTCATGCATTAAATCATTCATCGCGTATCATAAAAATGATCTTGAGATTCTAACAATCGCGATGATATGCCCAGTTCTCAAATCTGACCATCAAATTGAAAGATATCACAAGAACAAGTTTTCATGGTCTGCATGCATTCCGTTGGGTGATACCGATCACGTGTGATTAGTTGAAATGAATTTTGATTGGTCAATAATTAAAATTAATTAAATAATTTATGTGATTGGTTGTTGATTTTGGTTAGAAATAAGTTTGGTTGCATGGGAGTAAAATTGATAATTTGATAATATGGGAATTGTAGATAATTAGGCTTTTAGAGTAATTATCTTTTAGATAATTATTCTCTAAAGATTTAATTATCAAGTTAAAATGGGTTTTATTAGGAACACAAATTTAGAAAACGTCCAAATATGATTCTTGGCCCAGAAAAATGTCCAAGAAAGAGTCCAAACCAATCGGCACTTCCACGGTGCCGATTGGCATAGATTTTAAAACGGGCCTAGAAACTTTTAGCTCAGGTTAAGACTTATCAGATTCAATTTCTTAGGGATAAGACCTGACCTAATTCATATCTGCTAATTTTCCAAGCAACCCTCGATTATTTTTTTAAGCAAACACACCTCTATAAGTAGAGGACAAAATCTAAAATTTAGCACCCCTCTGCCCCTTAACGTTAATGAAACTTTGGAAGTTTGATTTTAAGATTTTCTTTTTTGTTAAGTGAAAATTCTTTAGGACTTAGAGAGACTCACTCTCTCTCTAACTCTAAAGTAATCCCCCCTACAGAATTTATTCATGCATTAATTCCGATATCACTTCTACTCTCTTATTAACATGTTTATTCTTTCATTAGCACGGGCATTTGTTCATATTTTTTTTGTGAACATTAACTTCGAATGTGATTTTTGTTGGGAAATTTAGACCCCGGATGATAGAATTAACAATTTTTAAACCCAAACTATTGTAAGGTCGAATTTTATCAACCATCTTGTTGGCTTTATTCCATGTCAAATTTGCTTGTATTTTAGCAATTAGTAACCCTGTATTTAGGTGGGAATCATGTAAAGGTAGTGTGTGAGAGAGTGTGAAGAAATACTCAAGATTGTGCAAAGAAACAGGGACTTGCGACTGGATCTCGCGGCTTGCAAGTCGCCAGAAGTTGCACATGTGCCAAGCATGCCAGAAGTTGAAGCGTCATGCCAGCTGGAGCACTACAGGACAAAAAGTACAGACTGGCCATTCAGTTACCTTGCAGCTTGAACTCGCGGCTCAGTCAAGTCATGAGGCCAAGCCGCCAGCCAGCTCTGTTTTGGATAATCTGACTCTTCGCATTCCAAACACACACAAGTATAAATACCCCTTATACGCACGAAATGTAGAGAGTTTCTAGAGAGATTTTTGAGAGAGAAACCCTAGAGAAAAACAAGATTGACTCATCCACAATCATCACATAGAGACTCTTCAAATTCCTCTACTCTCTTCCTCTCCATTGTTACATCCTTGAGAGGTACATTACCAAAACCTTTTCTCACCATACCCATATCTGTGAGAAGGCTGTTTGGTGCTTTGGGAAGCAGTTAAGAAGGGACCAATTTCATATTGGTTGATGTTATGGTCAGTAGCGGAATCCAGTAAGCTAAGGAAGAAATAGGTTCGGTGTAACCTCGTTGGAGTAGGAGTTTGGAGGGCTTAGGTACACTAGGTAGATTAAGCTTGGAGGGTCTTTTTCTGTTCATGTATCCCAACTACATTCTTTAGTGGATTATTTATCGCTTGGAAGGCGGCGGAGTGGTTTTACACCAAAGGCTTCGGTTTTCTCTTCAATAACACATCGTTGTGTTGTCCTTGTGTTTGCATCTCTCTTCCATTAATCTTTGCCATTTAATTTCTGTTGTGAATGTGATTTTATTTGGTTTAGATTATTTATCAATTCTGTATTAAGCTTATGTTCGTATTCCGCACATTAATTGTTTAATATTAAGCTTGAATTGGTAATTTGTAAATTGGGGGTCTAAATGTTCAAGGTGTTTTATTCACTAATTGAACATTCAATTGGTATCAGAGCGGGTTCACTTATATTGGTTTCATTACCTGAGTGTGATCCTTGACTCCATATTGAGATGGACCAGTCTCAATCCCTAAATGCACTTCCATATTTTGATGGTAGCAACTATGCATTTTGGAAGGTACAGATGAGAGCATTTTTATGTTCTATTGATGAATCTGTTTGGGGTGCTGTTGATATAGGATGGACAAGGCTTGAGGCAGCCAAATCCACTTGGGATAAAGCAACCCTTGCCGCATTTAATGCTAATAGTAAAGCACTTAACGCGATTTTTTGTAGTGTGTCCTCAGGTGAGTTCCATCGGATTTCTCATATCACCGTTGCCAAGGAAGCATGGCAGATTTTAGAGACCACTTATGAGGGTACAAAGAAAGTTAAAGACACCAAGTTACAGATGCTGACCATTCGGTTTAAAGAGCTAAGAATGAGTGAGGATGAGTCTTTTGACTCATTCTATAGCAAGCTGAATGAAGTGGTCATCGGCAAGTTTAACTTGGGAGAGAAAACAGAGGACTCGAAAGTTGTACGAAAAATTCTTCATTCATTACCGGAGAGCTTCCGTGCAAAGGTAACTGCAATTAAGGAGAGCAAGGACGTTGATGAAATCAAAGTCCAAGAGTTGATTGGTTCTCTCCAAACGTATGAGCTTTCATTACCAAATCAAAGAAAGAGCAAATCACTTGCTCTTTAGACGATAAATGAAAGGGTAGAAGCTCACGGTTCATCGGATGAGGATGTAGTCGAAAAGGATGTTGCCTACCTTGCAAAGAATTTTCACAAATTTCTAAAGTTCAAGAACAGCATAAAATTTGGTGATAGAGGGAAATTCATGAGTTTCGGAAAGGAGAAGAAGGACTTCAAAAGGAGAGAAGGGAAGGAGTCCCAATCTACTCAAGGAGTCACTTCTTTTGAGTGTAATGGACATGGCCGTTTCAAAAAGGAATGTCCTAATTACTTGAGATCGAAGGGCAAGGTGTATGCCACCACTCTTAGTGACTCAAATTCCTCCACCTCTGATTCGGAGGATAGTTGTGATGAAGAAGGGAATTTCACAGCATTCATGACTGTTGCTCATGTTGAGTCTTCGAAGGACTTGAATTTGCTTGTGGAAGAGCTTAGGGAGCATAATGATGAGGAATCCATGGGAATTGTAGAAGATTCAGATGCTGAAGAAGATGAAGATACAGCTGGTCTTCAAGAGAACTACAATTCACTCCTTAAGAAGTCGGGAAAATATGCAAGGGTGGCCAAGGCAACTATGAAAAAGATGAAGAAAGTTGAGGAGGACTATAGAAGTCTCCTAGTGACATATAAGGAGGCCAAGTATGAGATAGAGACTCTAAATGGCAAGCTAACCGAAGCTTAAACCAAGGTGAAATTCCTTGAGCTTGAGGTGGTTCAAGCAAATGCCAAGGTAGAGCAAGTATCCATAAAGAAGCTTGATGATGTTCTTTCCTCTCAAAAGACATTCTCTGACAAAACCGGATTAGGATACACCGGAGAAAGTAGTACAGCTGTGAACATATCCAAAGAAGTGAAGTTTGTGAAGACCAAAGAGCCAGTTGTAGTTGCCCCTACTGTGGAGAAGGCAAATGTTGAGAAGAAGAAGAATGTGGCTGACCAGTGAGTGTTGAACGAGCCCCGTAATCAATCTGTGGTTAGGCCTAAAGCCAGAGCGAAATCTCTTCCACGATCGCAAAGAGGTCTTAGAACAAACCATGTGTGTCGTCACTGCGGACTTCAAGGGCACACCCGACCCAATTGTCATAAGCTAAGAGCATTGAGGAATGAAAGTGATCAAAGGTCAAGAAGACCAAGAAATGACAAGAGGACTTGGGCTGTTGAGCCATCAAGAGATCGAAATGGTGATCCCGGAATGATGGGCGTGATGAAGATGATTGGTGCATTCACCAACTGCTTGGAAAGCTTCACTAGAAAGTTTGAAAGTCCTAAATCTCGTACCCAATCCTATAGGGATATCACCCCAAACGCACGTGACGTGTGGGTGATGAAAGGTACTCATGCATAAGCATTACTACATGTCCATGCATTAATACTTCCTATGTTGTGTGACTATTTTTTGTTGTGTGCCTATTGGTTTGTTTATTGATTATGTGAATTGAAAATTGTTTGTTTTTTTTTGCTTTCTTTCATTTAAAATGTTTTAACATTGTTGGCTTTGATCAATCTTTTCCTTCTTATGTGTCAAAAATCCAAAAACCACGTAAAAAGTAGAAAATCCAAAAAGTTTGATCAACATTGTTGAGTTTTTGTCTCAAAATATGTTTTACCTTGTACCTTTGTGCAAATGGCTTTGTGCATCTACGAGCATAACTTGTTTCCTATGCACTCATATCATTGTGGGAGAAATCTTGACATATATGTGACTGTTGTAAATAGATCTTCAAACTTGTCATGAATGATTAGTGAATGCTTTTGTTGATCTTGAGACATGCATAGACTTATGCCTATATATCTTCCCACTCTTTTATTTTATTTATTTTTTGTTAAAAGAGCTCATCAAATGTAAATCTCCAAATGAAAAGAGATATTGAGCTGCAAAAGTCTGTCGCACATACTAGTATTTGACTAAGAAAAAGGGAAGGCAACCAAAAATAAAATTGTATAATGTCCAAAAAGCCAAAGGCTAACTCATCAAAGTGAAATATCAAAAATTTTAGGCATCGATCTCACAATGAGATGTGTCAATTCAAAAAGATCAATTGATATGATGTTTATGGAGCCAAATGAAATGCTTCAAAGTTATGTAATCAAGTTATGTGGGAGGTCATATATTCATATTTCTATAATTGAGATGGGTCATATTATCTAGTGCTAGTTGTATATGCCTCAAGTTATGTGAGAGGTCATATATGCATATTTCTATAATTGAGATGGGTCACATTATCTAATGCTAGTTGTGTATGCCTTGATTGAATTGATCATTGAAGCTTCATAGTAGACTAAGGACTATCTCATTTTTGATATTCACACACAACACACATATCTATGTTCAATGAATGCCATATTCATTTTTGTGATTGTACTTGATTAAATGTGTTTTCACATGCTCAATCTTTGTTGATCAAACACAAAAAAATTTTTGAGTGTTTTAGTTGTTTATGGAAAGTACTTTGTTTTTACAAAAATTGTCAAAATTTTTAAAACCGGTGTTGCCCTGTTTTGGTGACTCAGTCGCGGGTTGGCCCAGTCGGGTGCTCCAGTCGCGAGCTCATACAAAGATTTTTCGTGACTCACTGGTGACTCATTGGTGGGTAAATGCTTCAGTCGTGAAAAAGACTTAGAATATTTTTCAAAAATCTAGGTTTTCATGCTTTTCCCGGCTCAGGTTGGCGACTTGTTTTCATACACAGAGATTTTCGCTACTCAGATCGTGACTCACTCGTGAATGGAACTTCCAATCGTGAAAAACACTTAGAAAATTTTTCAAAAGTTTTTCTTTCAAGTGTTCTGACGGCTGGCCCTGGCGACTTTCTCGCGACTTGATTCAGTTGCGAAAATTGCATGTTCTGCAAAAATAAGGCAATTTTTAAAACCTTTTGAGTTTCTGATAGGCCACAAACTGAATGACCCCTTGTGATAAAAATTAATTAATTAATTAATTAGCCAAGTTATTAATTAATCTATTTATCACGCAAACGTGTGGTAGCACAAACAAATCACCAATAAACTAATTATGCAGTGGAAAATAAATAACACGGTGATTTGTTTACGAATGGGGAAAACCTAACGGCAAAAACCCCACTGGGTGATTTTCAGGTCACCACTCCCGAAACTCCACTATTATCAGAACAAGCGGTTACAAGTAAAGGAATCCAAGTACCTTACCAACCTACAGTAGAACCCTTACCCCAATACCCAATTGGACTTGTTCTATAGTGACAGTTCCCTTTTCAGATGCACGACTCCCAGTACGTGACTAACTAATTACGCGGATCCCAGTACGCGACTTCAATCACCAACTAAGAAGGTTGTTGGTTGTAAAGTTCTTCAGTTCATCCACACAATGAAGATCAAGAAGATGCTTGGTCATAAAACCCTACGGTGCATATACACAGCAACTTCTTCAAGAGAAAAAGATGAACTAGGGCAAGAACTTCATCTCCGGTCACAATTTGCTTAAACAGAGTTTGGTCAAAGTTTATGCAACTTATGAACACTTTGACGGCTCTTAAACTGATCCTTTTATATGTCTAGGGTTAGGAGAAAAGAAAGCCCAAAGACACATTCATGGATCCCAAGAAAATCAGAGTGAAATTCTAAAAATCTTAAACCTTGACAGATATCAGCTGTCGAGCAGCTGTCGATAAGGTGTTGAGAACACCGAATGAAGAAAAGCTTCCTTAAGCTCGATAGATGCAGCTGTCGAGCCAGCTGTCGAGCTTTAATGATTTTGCACTCTGAACTTGTTTTCTTGAACAGACTTGAAGACTTCAATACTTGATCTTGAAACAAGGTTTCTTGAAGTATTTAAAGACATCCTAAATCTACCCAAATACAAGTAAAGTGTGTTTTGTCAAAGGATGAGCCAATTACATAAAATCATGACATATGTTCTTAACATGTGAAACACATACGTCCTAACAATCTCCCTCTTTGGCAATCCCTGACAAAACCACAACAAACAAATGAACATATGAGAGAAGTCATAAATCACTCAACTCATATTCACTTGTTGAATACAATAAAATCTATCCTAACACAAACTCTTGAAAAACTTTACAAAAAGAATGTTTATGGCAAGTAGACTTTGACAACCTGTATTTCTGAAACACTTTAAACAAAACTCATCAAGGCATCTTTGTGTGAAATGGAGATAATAAATTGCATACAAGTATAAGAAACATATGTATCAAGGGAGAAAAGAAACAACACATGATGGGGTAGGTGAAAGAAAAACATACATCAACACTAAGTACAATGTATGTCTATAAATGGTCATAAGACCTCATGTACAAGAGTAATTCATCTAAAAAGAAAGAAAATAAAAGATACATACTATCCTCACTACATCCCTCAAAAAGTATCAACACTCCCCCTAACAAAATGGTCCTATACTAACTCTCCCCCTAAGATGGACTACTCTCATACCAGAACTACTCCCCCTTTTTGTCACGAATGCCAAAGGGTAAGAGTGTCAAGTAGACATCTCATCGGTAGAGCTAGCATCTCCATCAACATCATCTGTGTTAGGACATATGTGTTTCACTTGTTTAGAACATATGTCATGATTTTATGTAATTGGCTTATCCTTTGACAAAACGCACTTTACTTGTATTTGGGTAGATTTAGGATGTTTTAAATACTTCAAGAAACCGTGTTTCAAGATCAAGTATTGAATCTTTTAAGTCTGTTCAAGAAAACAAGTTCAGAGTGTAAAATCATTAAAGCTCGACAGCTGCATCTATCGAGTTTAAGGATGCTGTTCTTCATTCGGTGTTCTCGACACCTTCTCGACAGCTGCTATCTGTCGAGGTTTAAGATTTTCAGAATTTCAATCTAATTTTCTTGGGATCCATGAATATGTCTTTGGGCCTTCTTTTCTCCTAAACCTAGACATATAAAAGGATCAGTTTAAGGGCTGTCAAATTGTTCACAAGTTGCACAAGCTTTGAACAAACTCTGTTCAAGCAAATTGTGACTGGAGATGAAATTCTTGCCCTAGTTCATCTCTTTCTCTTGAAGAAGTTGTTGTGTATGTGCACCGTAGGGTTTTGTGACCAAGCATCTTCTTGATCTTCATCGTGTGGACGAACTGAAGAACTTTGTAACCAACAACCTTCTTAGTTGGTGATTGAAGTCACGTACTGGGATCCGCGCAATTGGTTAGTCACGTAGTGGGAGTCGTGCATCTGAAAAGGAACTGTCATTACAAAACAAGTCCAATTGGGTATTAGGATAAGGGTTCAACTGTAGGTTGGTAAGGTACTTGGGATTCCTTGTAACCGCTTGTTGTGATAATAGTGGAGTTTCGAGAGTGGTGACTTGAAAATCACCCGGTGGGGTTTTTTTGCCGTTAGGTTTTCCCCATTCGTAAACAAATTACCATGTTATTTATTTTCCGCTGCATAATTAGTTTATTGGTGATTTGTTTGTGCTACAACACGTTTGCATGATAAATTGATTAATTAATAACTTGGCTAATTAATTAATTAATTTCTATCACAAGGGGTCATTCAGTTTGAGGCCTATCAATCTGAAGCATCATCGTCATCACCATCATCATCATCCTCATCCTCAGAATCAGAAGCCACAGGAGAAGGTGGTGAAGGAGTAGCCTCAGGAGCAAAACCACCTATGGACGCCTGTCGTTGTGTAATACGATCGACACAAACGTTCACCTGATACAACTACGTAGAGAGTGTATCGAGGCGAGCATCCATGCACTGCAGCTGCGCCATGATGTCTCCTAAAGACACATCACCCGAAGAAGAAGGAGGAGTCGATGTGGATGGAGCCGAACGGGATGGAGCGGAACGGGAGGAAATAGCTGCTAACTCCGACTGTCGCGACCGAAGCTGGGCCTCGCTACGTTTAACGGTAGCGTAATCTATGGCACACATGACGGTAAAATGGTCGGAAGAGGGAAAAGGAACGGAAAAATGGTGTAAAATCCTCGTGATAGAGGAAGGAAAGATGAGCTTATCACGAGACGTCGAATCTAGATGAACATCTATAATAGACAAAATGAAATGAGAAGGAAAATCTATGGTAAGATGCTCAAGAAGAGACAACAAAAATCGAGCACGAGGTTCTGTGATGGAGTTATAGTGAGAGACCGAATGCAAAACAAAAGTCATCATCATGTTCATGAATCTAGGACCTTTAGCAAAAGGTCGACATGGTGTAAAAAGACGCTCACCCCAAGCAGTAGGCTGCTCACAAAAAACAGACATGAGCTCATCCCTAGACATAGTCCTCTGACGCTCACAACTAGGATAGTCAGGAAACTCTATCCTAGGGACCCGAAGCACATCCGTAACCAACTGTGGTGTGATAGGAATGCGCGTACCTCGAACGTGAGTGAAGAAAAAAGGTACTAACCGATCAATCCCGTGCATGTTGGGGTAAAACTCCTGGATAAGCACGAGAGGACAGGTGACTGAGACGTCACACAGTGACTCCCATCCCCTACTATGAATGATAGAGGAAAGGTCGGTGTCTGTAAAATCCGTCAAAATGACTTGGCGTTCCGAATGAATGCCTTGTCTAGAAAAGTTCTCTGCAAATACCTTAAAGGCATCATCATCACGGAACTGGATATGAGATAAACTAGGATCAGACGAAGAAGGAGCACTGGAATGAAGAGGATTCCGGGCTGGAGTGGACTTACGCTTAGGTGCCATAGACACGACTAACGTAAACTATAGAAAGGGAGAGAAAGAATGACAATCAGAAAAGTCCCAAACAGTTTCAAATATAACAAGTATATTGAAAAGAAGTACATATGTATGGGAAATGCATGAACATGGGACATGCCAAAGAAATTGCATCATGGGCTCAGCCCATTCCAAACCTATTAGCACACAAACATATAGCACACACCTAAATGCATGGCAATACCATTATAATGCTAATGTGATGCAATGTATGAGGTTTTAAACATATTTAAGTGAAAACCCAACCCAAAATTTTAATGAATGCTCATCAATTTTGAAAAACCAGAAAATTTTTCAAAACCCCAAAACCTAGGTTTCAAAACATGAAATGCATGAATGAGAAAGGATTAGAAGCTTACCAAGTAAAGAAAAACTTGAAAAACCTTAAAGAATCCTTGAGAACCAAGATTGGAGTGAGATTTGAGTGTTTTTGGAAGAGAAACAGAGAAGTATCGAGAGAGAGATCGATGGAAATGAGAACCAGATCGCGGAGAGGCCTTATATAGAGAAGCCAGTAAATCTCGATAGATGCAGGTATTGAGAGGTATCGAGCGATCTGTCGAGAAGGTGTCGAGGAAATGCTAGTCGACAGCTAAGGTGTCAAGGAGGTATCGAGGATCAACTCATCAGAATCAAGAAAAGAAGCTCGATCGATCCACCAAGTATCGAGAAGCTATCGAGCATACAGACCCAATCTCGATCGGTCCACCAGGTATCGAGGTGCAGGTGAGATTGCGATAAGAAAAATCTTAGGAAGCTTGACAGATAGCTAGCTATCGAGGAGGTATCGAGGAGGTGTCGAGCTAGCTTTTAAAAGCAGTTTTTCGAGATGTGAAAAACACAGACATGAATGCAATCCAACATGCAACTCAACCAACGATCCAATCAATATATTAAGCTTTCAAAATCATCTCTCAAACAAAATTTAAGCACATGGATCTTCAAAAACACACACACACACACTAAACAAGTCTAACTAATTTTATATTTCAAAAACAAGTCAAGACAGTTTAGTGAGCATACATTAATACATGTAAACCTCGTGATGGCCAAATCACATTGTACCTGTATATGTATCAAGAATAGCAAAGAATATTGCGTGTTGTGTGTGAAAAATATCGCAAGATTGCATAAGTGTATGCATGTTATGACAATTTGAGATATGAGAAAATCTTTAACTCACACACAATCATAACTGCTTGATGGGGACTATCACCTTTGAGGTACATCCAATAACTCCCACATCTCCTAAAATACACGTTTGCAATCATTTTTAAAGCATTTTTTATCTTTTTGCTTTTGATTTTTCTTTGCATATTTTTCTTTTAAACATATTATGCATGAGCTTATTAGAGAGAGAAAAGAAATACCCAATGATATTTGACATTCCAATTTTGCTATGTCTAAGCACACAAATGTCATTGACACTGCACTTTTGCTATGCCGAAGCATACAGGTGTCATATTATGATTGGCAGGCAACAGTGGTGAGATGGTTATTAATGCCTTTCTCTTAGGATTTTCTAATCCTTCCCGTCAAAAAGAGTGATATGAGTGTTAAGTATGAGAGACAACTTAATCGTACTCATCACAAACACGAGCCACAAAGCTCACTTGCTTAGTTGTGCATAGAGATGCTCATCTAAGCTACAAATGATACAAAGTTTAGAAGACTTTGTTTCAATGGCCATTCAAGGTACACAAGTACCAAAGTACACAAAACACACACTATTTTTGTATTTTTCTGATTTTTCAAAATTTTTTTTATTCTTATAAAAAACAAAACAAAGCAAAAACTGAAAAATAACCAAACAAAAACATGTTAAACAAACAAAGCATAAAAACTAGATGTAAATGCATGAGGAAGAAGGAAAAAGAGAGGAAGATCATCCCATGGAGATAACACCAATGTTTTGACGAAGGAATTCGAAGCGTTTACTGTTAAGAGGTTTGGTAAACAGGTCAGCCTTCTGATCATCGGTGTGAATAAACTCAAGAGTGAGAGTACCATCTTCGATAAGCTCTCTAATGAAGTGATGTCGAATCTCTATGTGTTTGGTTCTAGAATGTTGAACCAGATTCTTAGAGATATTAATGGCACTGGTATTGTCACAATAGATAGTGAGATGTTCTTGACAAATACCATAATCATGGAGTAGTTTTTGCATCCATAGGAGTTGGATGCAACAGCTACCAGCAGCAATGTACTCAGCTTCTGCAGTAGATAATGAGATGGAATTCTGCTTTTTACTCATCCAAGAGACAAGATTATTACCCACATAGAAATAACCCCCTAAAGTACTCTTTCTATCATCAGCATTCCCAGCCCAATCAGCATCAGAGTACCCATCTAGGACATCACTTGTGTCCTTGCTGTATCATACACCAAACTCAGCAGTGGTTTTGACATACTTTATGATTCTCTTTAAAGCAGTCATATGGGACTCTTTGGGATTAGCCTGATATGTAGCACATACTCCAACACTGTAACTAATGTCAAGTCTACTAGCAGTAAGGTAAAGAATACTACCTATCATGCTTCTATATAGAGAAGAATCAACACTTCTACCTAACAAGTCAACAGTGAGTTTAACATTTGGGCTCATAGGGGTTCTGACAGAACTAGCAAATTCCAAACCAAATTTTTTCACAAGATTCTTAGCATATTTAGATTGAGATAGAAATATACCTGAATTTTGTTGATGAATCTGCAACCCAAGGAAGTGAGTCAGCTCTCCAATCATGCTCATCTCGAACTTTGCCTGCATGAGTTTTGAGAAACCATGAGCAAGTTCATCCTTAGTCGATCCAAAGATGATGTCATCAACATAGACTTGGGCAACTGTTAGCTCGCTATCTTCTCTTTTGATGAAAAGAGTTTGATCAGCCTTTCCTCTTGTGAACCCATGTGACACCAAGTATTGTGTAAGCCGATCATACCAAGCTCTAGGGGCTTGCTTTAACCCATAGAGTGCCTTCTTGAGGTACAGTACATGATCTGGAAAGTGTGGATCAATAAACCCTTTTGGTTGCTCCACATAAATGTCTTCTTTGAGCAATCCATTTAAGAAAGCAGCCTTCACATCCATCTGATAAAGCTTGAACTTTAATTGACAAGCCAATGCAAGAAGAATTCTGATTGACTCCATACGGGCAACCGGAGCAAATGTTTCATCATAGTCTACTCCTTCCATTTTCGAGTATCCTTGAGCTACAAGCCGAGCCTTGTTCCGGATCACATTGCCTTCCTCATCAGTCTTGTTTCGAAATATCCACTTTGTACCAATGATGTGTTCACCCTCCGATCTAGGTACCAAGGTCCAAAAATCATTCCTTTGAAACTGAAGAAGTTCATCATGCATTGCTTCAACCCAACTTTAATCCTGAAATGCTTCCTCAACTTTTGTGGGTTCAACCTGTGATAAATAACAAGAATAAGACACAAAGTTAGCAACACATTTATCAACAGTTCGTTTTCTTAATGTGAGTTCATTCATATTTCCCACAATATCTTCTGGAGGATGATTTAATTTAACCCTGGATGAAGGTCTTTTCTCTTCATGAGACTCAGAATCTGGTGAAGTGGGTATGTCTACAGAATCTTCCAAAACACTGGGTGTACTAGAAGTACTTGGAGATGCAGGTTCTTGTTCAATAAGTTCTTGAAGTTCATTAGGCTCAGGAGGAATAATTTCGTTAGGTAACTCCTCAATACCTTTCTGAGAACTAGAATCTGAAGACTCATCAATAACAACATTCACTGTCTCTATCACCTTCATAGTTCTCTTGTTGTATACTCGATAAGCCTTGCTTATGGAGGAGTAGCCCAAAAATATACCTTCATCACTCCTAGAGTCAAACTTTCTCACATTCTCTCTATCCTTAAGGATGAAACAGGTGCTTCCAAAGATCCCGAAGTACTTCACATTCGGCTTCCTTCCTTTCCATAACTCATATGGAGTCTTCTTGGTACCGGGTCTGAAGTACACCCTATTAACTGTATGACAAGCAATGTTAACAGCTTCTCCCCAAAAGTTTCTGGCCAAATCCTTGTTATATAACATGGCTCTGGCCATCTCCTGAATAAATTTGTTCTTTCTTTCTACCACACCATTCTGCTGAGGAGTAATAGGAGTAGAGAATTCTTGAGATATGCTTGATCTCTGGCAAAAGGACTCCATATATGAGTTTTTGAATTCTTTACCATGGTCACTTCGAATTCGATCAATCTTCAGGTTCTTCTCATTCTACAATCTTGTGCATAAGGCTTCAATGTGCTCAGGAGCATCAGACTTAGATCGTAAAAGAATGACCCAAGTGTACCTGGTGAAGTCGTCTACCACAACCATGATGTATCTCTTACCACCAAGAGACTCAGTTCTAGTTAGACCCATAAGATCCAAATGTAGAAGCTCCAATGGTCTAGATGTAGCTGATGTCTGAGTGCTTGGATGCTTAGCTTTTGTCTGTTTCCCAAGTTGACATGGTCCACACACCACATTGTTCATTCTACTAAGCTTCGGTATTCCCAAGACTGATTCATGCCTAGATACAATAGAAAGATGTTTGTAACTAGCATGTCCCATCCGTTGATGCCATAAATCTTCACTTGGCAAACGAATGCTGTTGCACACAATATCAGCATTAGGAACCAATCCATAACAGTTGTCTAAAGTGTGAACACCACTTATGAGGTTCTTTCCAGACTCATCCATGACAAGACATTTTCCCTTTGAGAATAGGACCATGAAGTCTTTATCACATATCTGACTTATGCTTAACAGGTTCACCCTTAGACCTTCTACATAGAGGACATTTGCAATGTCTGGCAGTCCAGGTAGAGAAATAATTCCCTTTCCTTTAATTTGAGATTTGCTCCCATCAATGAAAGTGACATTGCCACCCTTTTTAGACTCGAAGGTCTTGAAGAGAGATCTGTCTCCAGTCATGTGTCTTAAGCAATCACTGTCAAGGTACCACAAACATGTGTCCATAACTTCAAATGCAGATTTCATCATAAAACACACTTCATGTTTAGATGACAGATCAATGCGAATGGTGCTTTCTCTCATCTGCCTTTTTCGAACTAAGCCTTTAATGTTTACTTTTCTCAAACGAACTCCTTTGCACATTTTCATTTTGAGCCAATCTAGTTTCCTCTTAGCCACACTGAGATCTTTTTCAATAGTCATCATAAGAGAATTCAAATAACTTTTAGACTTGTCTTTTCTGAAACACTCAATCAGAAAGAGATTAGAAAAACAAGATGTATTTGAAAACCTAGATCTCTTCAAGCTGGTTACAGTCATGACAACAGGGGTCAATGGATCAACACAGCAAAGATTAAACCCTAATCAGAGTGTGCCTGCTCTAATACCACTTGATAGGCCACAAATTGAATGACCCCTTGTGATAGAAATTAATTAATTAATTAGCCAAGTTATTAATTAATCAATTTATCATGCAAATGCGTGGTAGTACAAACAAATCACCAATAAACTAATTATGTAGCGGAAAATAAATAACAAGGTGATTTGTTTACGAATGGGGAAAACCTAACAGCAAAAACCCCACCAGGTGATTTTCAGGTCACCATTCCCGAAACTCTACTGTTATCACAACAAGCAGTTACAAGTAAAGGAATCCAAGTACCATACCAACCTACAGTTGAACCTTTACCCCAATACCCAATTGGACTTGTTCTGTAGTGACAGATCCCCTTTCAGATGCACGACTCCCAGTACGTGACTAACCAATTGCGCGGATCCCAGTACGTGACTAACCAATTGCGCAGATCCCAGTACGTGACTTCAATCACCAACTAAGAAGGTTGTTGGTTGCAAACTTCTTCAGTTCATCGACACAATGAAGATCAAGAAGATGCTTGGTCACAAAACCCTACGGTGCATATACACAGCAACTTCTTCAAGAGAAAGAGATGAACACTTTGAACAGAGTTTGCTCAAAGCTTATGCAACTTGTGAACACTTTGACGGCCCTTAAACTGATCCTTTTATATGTCTAAGGTTAGGAGAAAAGAAAGCCTAAAGACACATTCACGGATCCCAAGAAAATCAGATTGAAATTCTGAAAATCTTAAACCTCGACAGATAACAGCTGTCGAGCAGGTGTCGAGCACACCGAATGTAGAATAGCTTCTTTAAGCTCGATAGATGCAGCTGTCGAGCCAGCTGTTGAGCTTTAATGATTTTGGACCCTGAACTTGTTTTCTTGAACAGACTTGAAGACTTCAATACTTGATCTCGAAACAAGGTTTCTTGAAGTATTTAAAGACATCCTAAATCTACCTAAATACAAGTAAAGTGCGTTTTGTCAAAGGATAAGCCAATTACATAAAATCATGACATATGTTCTTAACATGTGAAACACATATGTCCTAATTGTTTCCTTCGAAGTTTTGTGACTTTTCATTATCTTCCTTACCTGAAACACTCTCAAACTCACCATGTCACTCTCGAACAAGCTACCATTTTTACATCATTTCAACTCAAAATCTTCAAGAAAAAGGTATGGGTTTTCTCTTTCTTTCTACATACTTCATGTTCTGAGTCTTGTTTACTTGAATCTGTGAGTTGTGGTTTGATTTGGGATATTGGTTGTTTCGGTGATAGGTTGGATGAATGTTTGCTGTGTTTGGATTTTTAGGTATTGTTGATTAGGCTTTTAGGACTCTATTTTTTTTTTTGCTTTCATGGTTGATATTGATTGAGTGTGTCTATTGATCTGTTTGGTGTTTGTATCTCATACCCATTATGTTATGATTTTTTTTGGTTTACTGTAATGCACTTTGTGTGTGTTTTTGGTTGATTCAAAATGGTTGTGTTTAGATGGTTGGGCTATTTGTTTAAACTGTTTATGGTTATCATGTGTGTTACTTCTGTCTTGTGGATATTGTTTGCTCTGTGTTGGTTTGAACACTTCATACTCTTTATGACATATCTCATAGTCATATGCCCCCTTTTGGTTGAGTGTGTTTTACACTGCTTGTGGGGTACTTTTGGCTCTTTACAATTGATTACTGCATGTTGAAGTATATGTTTGGAAATGTCCCCTAGAGCTTTCATGTTTAAGGTGTTGTGCTCTTTGATCATTGATATCACTATGTGTTATGCATTAGTATGAGCTATCTCTTTCAATGACTGTTTTTAAGCTGAATATGGTCTTAGTGTTGGCTTGATCTTCTGTTCTTCTTTATACCACTAACCTGTTACTAATGGTTGTGTTCATCTATTATGCTTTGTTGTTGTGGCCTTTTCTGCTTGTTTACAGATGGCCCCATCTCCTACAAAGAAGAAGACTCCTGCTAAGAAAGCTGACAAAAGGTTGAAAATGGACCATAACCTATTTAGGTTTGTTCAACACTTTGAGAGATATAGAGATTCTTTCTTGAGGGGAACCATTATTCAGGAAAGGTTCATAGACTTAGGGGACTTGAAGGACACCTTCATTCCAGTTTGATTTAAGGGCAGAGGATGGGATAAATTGTTAAGTGACCTACCTGTAGTTTGTGAGCCTTTAATAAGGGAATTCTATGTAAATGCTATGATAAGGGAGGATGAGTTGAGCTGTTGGGTTAGAAGAAAGGAATTCACTATAGATGCCCATGACATAGATGAGGTGCTAGGGCTTGAAGGTTTAGATGACCATGACTTCACCAACTACAAGGACAGGATGTTATCTATAGAAACTGTCCAAACTCGCATTGGTGGACAAAGAGAGGGGAGATGCCTCAACACTACAGCATTTCCAGTTGACATGAGGTGCCTAACCACCATTATGATGTTCAACTTGTACCCAGTGAGGAAGCTGACTACAATCAACAATGCCAGAGCTATCTTTCTCATGGAACTCAAGGAGAAAACCTTCATTGACATTAGCTCACATCTTTGACACTACTGTGGATGAGACTAGAACCACCTCTAGGCCCAAGCTGATCTTTCCTAGCCTTTTTATGAGGCTTTTCAGAGCAAAAGGTGTTGAAATCCCTCAAGATATCAGCCCCATGCCTACACCTTCAGCCATTAACAAGCTATCCATTATCAGGATACAAGTCCGTCTTCCAAGTGATGAAGAGGAAGGTGACCAAGGTGAAGGTGACCCAATGGAGACTGAGATAGTAGCTGCAGGACAAACTTCAACATCTAGAAGCCAAGGCAAGAGGGGTAGAGCTTCAACCTCATCAGATGTACCTCTAGATGCATTCCAGATCATCCTGGAGAGGTCTAGAATAAGCATACTGACAGGATGGCAGCAATTCAGGATCAGCTCAACATACTTTTAGCCAAGTTTGACAGCATCAACACCCAACAGTGACCCTTTGGCCATTCCGGTCAAAAAGGGGGACAATTTTTTAGGGGCAGCTCTTACGGGGGAGTGCCATTTTGAGGGGGAGCATGTCATAAACAGTGTTTATTTAGTTTATGTTTCAGTTTTACTTTATGTTTCTTATGGTATTATGTTTGGATAATGCTCTCATTATGGTTTAATACACTGAGGTTAAAGTTTTGGTTTAAAGGTTTAAGACTCATGGATTTGTTTGGCTGTGATACTTTGGTTTATTAATATTTAAAGATGTTATTCAGTATTTTTTTGATTTGTACCCATGTCGCTTTTGTAAGCTTTTAGGTTTTGTTTCCTTGTGTTTTGTAGGCTTTTATGGTTTGTACCATGCTTATGCAGCCTTTATGCTTTGTTGCCTAGTACTTCTAGCTAAATGTTATGTATTTCCTTTAAGTACTCTCACTTTTGTGCCCTTGTAGGATCTTGTTCCTAGATGCATATACTTTATGTATTGTGCATTGGTTGAGTGTTGGACATGCAAGTGATTTGCATTGAGCTTATTAGCTTGTATGTCCGGATGTTCATTCCAAGTGTGAATGAGCATTGTGGTCACTATTTTTCAGTGATTACTTGTATGGTCAAGCCTTGGTTTATTACTTAATTCCATTTTGCTTGATTGCATTGTGCTTGCCTTATATGCATTACAAGTTTTTCTAAATACAATGATCATATTGTGTTGTTGTGTTTCAAGAGATACTTGTTCATATGTTTCAAGAGCTACTCAGATTCTAGAGTTAGGTGAGTGAGTTTTGTTCAACTGTTCCCAACTCACATGTTAAGTCTAGAGTTTGTTTAAGGGTTTTGTCATGGAATAGCCAAAGGGGAAGATTGTAGGGATGAATTTTATCAACCATCTTGTTGGCTTTATTTCGTGCCAAATTTGCTTAAATTTTTGCAATTAGTAACCCTGTGTTTAGGTGGGAATCATGTAAGGGTACTGTGTGAGAGAGTGTAAAGAAATACTCAAGATTGTACAAAGAAGCAGGGACTCGCGATTGGATCTCACGGGTGGGTTGCGGCTTGCAAGCCGTCAGAAGTTGAAGCGTCATGCCAGTTGGAGCACTCCAGGAAAAAAAGTACAGACTGGCTGTTCAATTACCTCGCGGCTCAATCAAGTTGCGAGGCCAAGCCACCAGCCAGCTCTGTTTTGGAAAATCTGACTCTTTGCATTCCAAACACACACAAGTATAAATACCCCTTATACCCCTTGTGTTTGCATCTCTCTTCCCTTAATCTTTGCCATTTAATTTCTGCTGTGGATGTGATTTTATTTGGTTTAGATTGTTTATCAATTCTGAATTAAGTTTATGTTCATATTTCGCACATTAATTGTTTGATATTAAGCTTGAATTGGTAATTTGTAAATTTGGGATCTAAACGTTCAAGGTGTTTTATACACTAATTGAACATTCAGTTGTTAATTAGATTTATTATGAATAAACCTTGTTAAAACACACTAACATCAATATCATGTCAAAATCATGCAGCAGAAAAATAAATAAGATAAGATATGATGACCTAGGAAAACCATTGAAACAAACTAGTTTCACAGTAAAAAAATTTGGGGGGGGGGGAAACCTTCCCTAAAAGCAATTCACTATAGTAAAGAGAAGTTTCAAATCTAGTATAAAACCTTTGTCCCTAGACTCTATAATCCCCGTAGATGAACTTACAACAAAAACCTTCTACCTCTTTAGAACCTTTGAACTCTTCAATATATGAACACCACCTTTTTTGCACGAATCCCAGTACGTGACTAACCAATGATGCACGGCTCCCAGTACGTGACTAACACACCAACTAAACAAGGCATTCAATGTTCGACTGTTGAAATTTCCAGCTTTGTTCTTGTCATCATCCTAAGACGCTGGTAGATCTGTAGGTTTGGTCCATCCAATCTCGACAGCCAACCACAACTTTTCATCTAAAGACTACAAAAAAGCTTTCATGCGTACCTTCCAGAAGGAATAATTAGTACCATCAAATAAAGGAGGTATAATCAACAATTGTCCATAATCCATAACAACAGGGGTCAATGGATCACACGGCGTAGATTAAAACCTGATCAGAGTGTGCTTGCTCTGATACCACTCGTTGAGTTAAAATAGATTGACCCCAATTAATTAATTCAATTGACCAAGTTGATCAATTAAGTCAAATTACATGCAAATTGTGGAGGCACCAAAAAATTAGCAAATAAACTAAATGTAGTGGAAAATAAATTGAGACGGTGACTTGTTGACAAATGGGGAAAACCTCTCGCAAGGCAAAAACCCCATTGGGTGAATTTAAGCTCATCACTCGTAAGAATCCACTAATGAATAATCAAGCGATTACAAGTATGAAGAATCCTACCACTACTTTAGCCTATCCCAATATACCAATTTACAATTGAACCTTCACTTCAATACCCAATTGAACTTGATATTCTAGTAGTCTTCTTTCCTTTGTTGCACAAATCTCTAATCTGTGATTAACTGCTTCACACGAATCCCAGTACTTGACTAACTCCAGCAACTTGAATGATTATTGTTGGCTGCAAAGTTCTTTACTTCATAAATGATGAAGATCAGGAAGCACTTGATTACAAAACCCTAAGGTGCACAAAACTCAATAGCTTCTTGCAGAGTATATGAGTTCTAGGTCTCTTTTTTGTGTATAATGACTTTTAAAATAAGCCTTATATATGACCAGGGTTGTAAGAAGAGAAACCCTAATCAATCAAGTCATCATGGGCCGAATTTTAGATTTGAAAATTCTAAAATTGTAGATCTCGATAGATCAAGCTTGTGTCAAGCTTATCCATTAATCTTCGATAGCTGTATTTGTCAAGCTTGTGTCGAGACTTAATGAAATATCTTTTCTTCAGTAGTTTCTTGGATCAACCTTCACGTCTTTAATGATACCACTTGATATGTTTGAACAACAAACTTCTTAATACATTAAAATCAACTTAGATCTACCCAATTACAAGTAAAGTGTGTTTTGTCAAAAAATCAACCAATTACATAGAAAATATTACCCTAACAGAGGGAATAATAGAGAAATTATATAAAAATGAGGGAAAGAAGATTAAAAAGGGAGATGACATGTATAGTAACAACTAGTTGCTAACCCGTGCGATGCAAGGGAAAGTTCTTAGTGGATAGGGTTAACCTGCACGATGGAGTCATACCATGGCTGCCAGAGTTTGTTCCTAAGGTTGGACTCAAAATTGTCAAAAATGGAATTTTGGGCTTTTTAGGCACTAATATTTTAGAGTATCTTGCTAGATCTTTCATTGAGGCACTATGTCATTTGAGACAACAAAGTAACTATTATGAGAATTTGATGAGAGAATTCTATATTACATTGAAAGAAAATGAAAGTACATCAAGTATTAATACAAAGCTTAAGAGTAACTAACTTCTTACTAACTCCACAATATACGGATCTAGCCTCTACAACCAATCAGATTAATACAAGTGTATATAAATAATAGCCATGAATTAAACTAATCCTAAAGTACAGGTAGCATAGCTCTATTAAATATAAACACTGTCGTTTATACAATCATAGCTACAATTCTTCCATTTCTCTGTTCTGATACTCTACATCTCTAACTGAGTCAACAGCTACAATCCAAACTTGCTCGACCTTCAACATGAGTCCTTGATCTTATCCTTCTGATAACTATAAAACATCATTGGTTTCTTTGTCTTAATGGAATTGTCCAGGTTGGTGTAAAGATTGACAAAAACATAAAGGGTTAAAAGAAAATATTGACCTCTTTACATATATATGGAGAGTGCCACCTAATTGAAAAATAAAAAAGTAACGAAACCCAGAAAATGAAAATTCCTAATAACAATTTAGGTAGAATTTTATCTTCTAGGTGTATACTTCTTTGACCCACATGAACTACACTTGCACATAACTCTAAGATGGGGGGAAAATAAAATAATAAAAAAACATCTTAATGAATCCTTCAACAAAACAAACAGAAAGTTGCTATAAGGATTGCATAAGAAGAAAATGAATGTGGTGATGAGAAAGGAGTGCATAAATGTCCTACAAGAATGTTAAAGAAAAATATTTAGAAATGAGTTCAAGGCTTACATATGAAGGTTTGGAATATATGTTCCTTCCAGGCCATTGCACACCACAGCTACCTTCTCAGGTAGAACATTTTGTCCACTATTTATAAAGATCTACTTCAAAAATTGTCACAAAATTAGGCTTAAAACTTGATGATAAACTCCTTAGTCTATAAAGTTAAATATACAATTGCCCCAAAAATCAAATGGAGGGAAAAGAATTGCACATGCATGCGCACACACACACACACACAAAAGGACAGACATACTTTACATTTAGCTAGCATTTTTCTGAAGCTGATAACTCATAATTAGACTTCGCTTTACAATATGCGCAATAGCAATCTACATTCTCTAGATCCTTTAAACCATACATAAGTCAATGAGTAAACACATATAAGACAGGAACTGAAATTGACATCACAATTCATAAATCAAGTGTATTAAGCACACCTTGAAAAGCTTGCTGGAAATATTCTCACACTCGACATGCATCCAAACATTACAAACATCATAACACACTTGATCAACATCTCTGAATTCATTGAATTTTTTTTTTTAAAAGGAAAAAGAATAGGAAAAATTATAAACCAAATTCAGATTTGCACGTAATCTCACCCAATTACCGAAAAAGAACGGTCTGATATTGAGGCTGGGAAGGAGAATCTAAAAATTAGAAGAAGAGAGATAGAGATTGAAATTCTAGTGTGTTCCAAAAATTTTATGCTAAAAATTCCAGAAATTTTATGATAAAAATTCTAGAAATTTTCAATCAATGCAAACAAATAAAGAAAGGAATAAACTACAAATTTTTTACTAATATATTGTTGTGGCAAAGTTTCTGAGAAATAGTTTGGTACTAATCAGTTGATGAACAAAATGAAACCACTCACTATCTTTAAAAAATCAGAATTTTTCAACCAACACAAACAAACTCACATTGTTCCTTTTACAGAACTTGACATACGAAATAGAAAATTGGTTTACAAAATGTTATTTAAAAACAATGCAGAAAGTTATTCAAAACAGTGTGCAGTGCAAATTTTTGAGACATTGTATATAGCATCTCAAGAGAAGGAAAAACATGTGAGGATGGGATACTTAAGGGTTCTATGGTTGAATTGAGAAGTCTGTTGAATACTTTTATGAGGATGTTACTACCTAGTTTCCAATGAAATGTTGGCTTCTCCCTTCAGGAACAAATGGTTGTCTACAAAGAAGAATCCCATAATTTTCATTTCCTACTTTTGTAGCCCTCAACAAAAGTTAGAGTCATGATTTTATATAAATCTTCCATACCATTAGTATTGATCATTCTCAGTATTTACACCATTTACATAGATACAAATTGCTTCAAAAGCAGTCTTGTTTTAAAAACACCATAAAGAGAAAATATCACCAGCAAATAATCATAATATTTAAAGAGAAAAGAATGAAGCAACTTTCAAAGTTTTAGCTCGTCAAGCTTTTTTGCATTGTTTTGTACCTCCTAAAGCAAGCATATCAAGGGTGTCATTGGATGAGCGGATAACAAACCAAACAATATATTAGTAAATTTGTGCATAGAGGCGCTCTATAATCCATGACTTGTTGAATTCTACAATGCCAGCACCAATAATCTTTTTTTTTTTAATATATATATATATAATCATTAAAGAAGTATTCTTCAAACCATAGAAGTATATAAAACATTGAAACCATCAATTGAAAATTTGAAACTAAAGCACAAAAAAAAAAAACAAAACAAAAACAAACAAACAAACAGTGCTTTTAGTAAAAATTTGCAATAAAAAGATGAAAAAAGTCAAAAATTACTTGATGAGGGAACATTGTTGCCACCACCATCATCAGATTATGCAATCCTCTCCAACTATCTTCTGGGTCTATGCATTTATATTACAAATCCTCTAATTTCCTTTTATGTTCTAATGATTGATTGATGTGCGCCTAATCATACCCAACATTTAAAATGGAAATTCGACTTTATGTTTCTACCGTATTAAAATCTACTTACAAACCACTCTAAGACAATTCCTTTCAAATCAAGGATTTCATGAACAATTTGCAATTATGATTGAAGATAAAATGACTAAACAACATCAAGATATAATATATACTGATATATACAAATAACAAAGAAACTGCAATTTAGCTCCACAAATAGAACCAAATTTGGTTACCAAATAGAGAAGTAGATGTGCAGGACCAAAGTGATTGCAAAAGTATTTTAAAACCATAGCCAAGTCAAGGATAAAGACTTTAGAGTACCTTGGTGTCATTGTCATTGTTGCTATTGTTAATGCTTGGATAGGTTGTGAGTACGGCTCATGACCCATTATAGCATCCAGATTCATTTTAATCACAAATACAAACATAAAAACTATTAAAAAATCAAATATGATAGGCTAAAAACGAATTGACCCCTTGTGATAAATTAACCAATTAATTTTGCCAAGTGAATTAATTAAGTTAATTAACATGCAAATGCATGGTAGCACAAACAAATCACCAATAAACTAAGTATGTAACGGAAAATAAATTTGACACGGTGATTTGTTTACGAATAGGGAAAACCTAACGACAAAAACCCCACCGAGTGATTTTCAGGTCACCACTCCCGAAATTCCACTATTATCACAACAAGCGGTTACAAGTAAAGGAATCCCAGTACTTTGTACCAACCTACAGTTGAACCCTTACCACAATACCCAATTGGACTTGTTCTGTAGTGACAATTTCTCCTTTCGATGCATGGCTCCCAAGTATGTGACTAACCAATGCACAGATCCCAGTACGCAACTTCAATCACCAACTAGAAAAGGTTGTTGGCTGCAAAATTCTTCAGTTCATCCTAACAATGAAAATCAAGAAGATGCTTGGTCACAAAATCCTACGGTGCACATACACAACAACTTCTTCAAGAACGATCCCAGTACGCAATGCACAGATCCCAGTACGCAACTTCAATCACCAACTAGAAAAGGTTGTTGGCTGCAAAGTTCTTCAGTTCATCCTAACAATGAAAATCAAGAAGATGCTTGGTCACAAAATCCTACGGTGCACATACACAGCAACTTCTTCAAGAACGATGAACTAGAGCAAATTTTGTCTCCGGTCACAATTTGCTTGAACAAACTTTATTCAACACTTGTGCAACTTGTGAACACTTTGACGGCCCTTAAAATAATCCTTTTATATGTCTAGGGTTAGGAGAAAAGAAGGCCCAAAGACACATTCACGAATTCCAAGAAAATAGATCAGAATTTCTGTTTCTTTCTTAAACCTTGACAGATAGGAGGTGTCGAGCAGGTGTCTAGAACACGAGCTGAAATAGCTTTCTTAAGCTCGACAGATGCAGCTATTGAGCTTTAATGAATATGCACTATTCAGCTTGTTTCTTGGACAGACTTGAATGACTTCAACACTTGATCTTGAAACCTTGTTTCTTGAAGTATTAAAAACACCTAAATCTACCCAATTATAGGTAAAGTGCGTTTTGTTAAAGGATTAGCCAATTGCATAAAATAGTGACATATGTTCGTAATAAGTGAATCACATATGTTCTAACAATCTCCCCCTTTGGCAATCTGTGACAAATCCACAACAAACAAATGAATATATGAGAGAAGTCATAAATCACTCAACTTATATTCACTTGTTGAATACAATAAAATCTATCCTAACATAAACTCTTGAAAATTTTTGCAAGAAGAGAGTTTATGGCAAGTAGACTTTGACAACCTGTATTTCTGAAACACTTTAAACAAGACTCATCAAGGCATCTTTATGTGAAACAGAAATAATAGATTGCATACAAGTAATAGGAAACATGTATATAAAGATAGAAAAGAAACAACACAAGTAAGGGGTAGGTGAAAAACATACATCCACATATAAAGAAGAATAAGTACAATGTATGTCAATAAATGGTCACAAGACCTAAGGTACAAGAACAATGTATCTATAAAAGAAGAAAAGAAAAGATACATAAAATCCTCACTACATCCCTCAAGTTATGAACACTCCCCCTAACAAAAATGTCTTATACTAACTCTCCCTCTAAGTATGACTACTCTCATATACCAAAACTACTTCCCCTTTTTGTCACGAGTGGCAAAGGGTAGAGTGTCAAGTAGACATCTCATCGGTAGAGCTAGCATCTCCATCATCATCATCAGAAGCATCATCATCATCACCATCATCATCATCCTCATCCTCAAAATCAGAATCAGAAGCCACTAGAGGAGGTGGAGGAGAAGCCTCAGAAGCAAAACCGCCCATGATCGCCTGCCGTCTAGCAATGCGGCCAACACAGACATTCACCTGATACAACTCTGTAGGGAGTGTATCTAGGTGAGCACCCATGCGTTGAAGTTGCGCCATGATGTCTCCTAGTGACACATCGCTCGTGGAAGAGGAAGGAGCGGATGTGGATCGAGCAGATCGAGATGGAGTCGAATGGGAGGGAGGAGTAGCTGAATCCGTTTGTCACGACCTGAACTACGGCTCACTACGTTTAACGGTAGCGTAATCTATGACACAAATATGAGAGAAGTGGTCGAACACAGGAAAAGGGATGGAAAAATGGCGTAATATCCTTATGATAGTGAAAGGAAAGATGAGCTTATCACGGGATGCCGAATCTAGATGAACATCTATAATGGAAAGAATAAAATGAGAAGGGAAATCAATAGTAAGATGCTCAAGGAGGGATAATAAAAACTGAGCACGAGGCTATGTAATGGAGTTATAATAAGAGAGAGGATGGAGTACAAAGGTCATCACCATGTTCAAAAACTGAGGGCCTTTTGCAATGCTTGAACAGTAGGTGAACTGGCGCTCACCCTACTTTGAAGGACGCTCACAAAAAGCGGATTTGAGCTCATCCTTGGACACATTCTATAGATGCTCACAACCAGGGTAGTCAGGGAACTCTACCCTAGGAACCCGAAGCACATCCACAACAAGCTGCGGTGTGACAGGAATGCATGTACCTCAAACGCGAGTGAAGAAAAGAGGTACTGAACGATCAATCCCATGCATGTTGGAGTAAAACTCCTGGATAAGCACGAGAGGATAGGTGACCAGGACGTCACACAGTGACTCCCATCCCCGACTGTGAATGACATCGGGAAGGTTGGTGTCGGTGAAGTCCGCCAGAATGACTTGGCGTTCAGAATGAATGCCTCGTCGGGAAAAGTTCTCCGAGAAAACCTGTCGGGCATCCTCATCACAGAACCGAATATGAAAAGGAGTAGGATCAGAAGACGAAGACGATGCCCTAGAATGCAAAGGGTTCTAGGATGGAGTAGATTTACACTTTGGTGCCATAGACACGACTAACGTAAATAGAAAGAGAGGGAGAGAAAGAAAGACAATAAAAAAAAAGCTCCAAAAGAATTCAAATATAGCAAGCATATTGAAATGGAGTACGTATGCATGGGAAATGCATGAACATGTGACATGCAAAGTAAATTGCATCATGGGCTCAGCCCAATCCAATCCTATCAGCACACAATCAATTTGCACACATCTAAATGTATGATAATACTGCTATAATGCTTATGTGATGCAATGCATGAGATTTTAAACTCATTTAAGTGAAAACCCATCCCAAAATTTCAACAATAACTCATCAATTTTGAAAAACCCCAAAATTTCTCAAAAACCCCAAATTCTAGGTTTTAAAACATGAAATGCATGTAAATGAAGGAGAAGAAGCTTACCAAGTGTAGAAAAAGCCTTTAAAAAGCTTGAAAATCACTTTAGTAGAGGTTTGGAGTGAGAGAAGGTGTTTTGGGAGGAAAGGAGACAAAGGTATTGAGAGAGAGATCGATAGAAATGAAGAACGGATCGCACAGAACCTATATATAGAGGTTCAGTGAATCTCGAAAGAAGAAGGTGTCGAGAGGTGTTGATCAAGGTGTCAAGCCAAGTGTCGAGGATTTAGCGGTCGACAGATACAGGTGTCGAGGAAGTGTCAAGGTACAAAACATCAGACATAAGAGTTAAGGCTCGATCAATCCATCAAGTGTCGAGAAGCTATCGAGGGGACAAGAACTTTTTCGATCGACCCACCAAGTGTCGAGGAGGTGTCGAGGTTGCGATAAGAAAAAGCTTGGAAGCTCGACAGATAGCTAGGTGTCGAGCTAGCTTTTAAAAACAGTTTTTCGAAAAGAGAAAAACACAGACATGAATGCAATCAAGCATGCAACTCAACCAATGATTCAAACACCATATTAACCTCTCAAAATCATTTCTCAATAGAAATTTTAAGCACATGGATCCCAAAAACACACACACACACACTAAACAGGTCTAACCAATTTTATATTTCAAAAATAAGTCAAGACAATTTAGTAAGCATACATTAACATATGTAAAACCTTGTGATGGTCAAATCACATTGTACCTGAACATGTATCAAGAGTAGCAAAGAATATTGCGTGTTATGTGAGAAAAAAATCGCAAGATTGCATAAGTGTATACATGTTATGATGATTTGAGATATGAGAAAATCACTTTAACTCACATACAATCATAACTGTTTGATGGGGACTATCACCTTCGAGGTACATCTTATAACTCCCACATCTCCTAGAATACACGCTTGCAACCATATTTAAAAACATTTTTTATCTTTTTGCTTTTTAGTTTTCTTTGCATATTTTTCTTTTTAAGCAAATCATGCATAGGCATATAAAAGAGAGAAAAGAAATACCCAATTATGTTAAATTTTTGGCATTCCAATTTTTCTATGTCAAAGCAAACAGATGTCATTTCATGATTGGCGAGCAACAGTGGTGAGATGGTTATTTATGCTTTTCTCTTAGGATTTTCTAGTCCATCCCGCCTAAAAGAGTGATACGAGTGTTAAGTGCAAGAGATAACTTAATCTTACTCATCACAAACAAGAGCCACAAAGCTCACTTGCTTAGTTGTGCATAGAGATGCTCATCTAAGCTACAAAAGATACAAAATTTAAAAAATTTTGTTTCAATGGCCATCCAAGGTACACAAGTACCAATGTACACAAAACACACTGTTTTTGTATTTTTCAATTTTTTTTTAATTTTTATATGAAAAATAAAACAAAGAAAAACTGAAAAATAACCAAACAAAAACATGTTAAACAAAGCAAAGCATAAAAACTAGATGCAAATGCATGAGGAAGAAGGAGGAGAGAAAGAGATCAATCCATGGAGATAACACCAATGTTTTGATGAAAGAATTCAAAACGTTTGCTGTCAAGAGATTTGGTGAACAAGTCAGCCTTTTGATCATCAGTGTGAATAAACTCATGAGTGAGAATACTAACTTCGACAAGCTCTCTAATGAAGTGATGTCGAATCTCTATGTGTTTGGTTCTAGAATGTTGAACTGGATTCTTAGAGATGTTGATGGCACTAGTATTGTCACAATAAATGGTGAGATGCTCTTGACAAATACCATAATCATGGAGAAATTTTTGCATCCATAGGAGTTGGGTGCAACAGCTACCAGCAGCAATGTACTCAGCTTCTACAGTGGATAACGAGATGGAGTTCTGCTTTTTGCTCATCCAAGAGACAAGATTGTTACCCACATAAAAACAACCCCCCGATGTACTCTTTCTATCATCAGCATTCCCAGCCTAATCAACATCAGAATATCCAACTAAGACATCATTTGTGTCCTTGCTGTACTACACACCGAACTCAGCAGTGGTTTTGACATACTTTATAATTCTTTTTAAAGCAGTCATATGGGATTCTTTGGGACTAGCCTGATATCTAGCACACACTCCAACACTGTAACTAATGTTAGGTCTACTAGTAGTAAGGTAAAGAAGACTACCTATCATGCTTCTATATAGAGAAGAATCTACACTTTTGCCTAACAAGTCCACAGTAAGTTTAACATTTGACCTCATAGGGGTTCTAACAGAACTAGCAGGTTCCAAACCAAACTTTTTCACAAGATTCTTAGCATATTTAGATTGAGATAGGAATATACCTGAATCTTGTTGACGAATTTGCAATCCAAGGAAGTGAGTCAGCTATCCAATCATGCTCATCTCGAACTCTACTTGCATGAGTTTTGAGTAGCCATGTGCAAATTCATCCTTATTTAACCCAAAGATGATATCATCTACATAGACTTGAGCAACTATCAACTCGCCGTCTTCCTTTTTGATGAAGAGAGTCTGATCAGATTTTCCTCTTGTGAACCCATGTGATATCAAGTATTGTGTGAGTCGATCATACCAAGCTCTAGGGACTTGCTTTAAGCCATAAAGTGCCTTCTTGAGATACAGCACATGATCTGGAAAGTATGGATCAATGAATCCTTTTGGTTGAGTCACATAGACATCTTCTTTAAGTAGCCCATTCAAGATAGCAATCTTTACATCCATCTGGTAAAGTTTGAACTTCAATAGACATGCTAGTGCAAGGAGAATTCTGATGAACTCTATACGTGCAATTGGGGCAAATGTCTCATCATAGTCTACTTCTTCCATTTGTGAGTATCCTTGAGCTATAAGCCAAGCCTTGTTACGAATCACATTACCCTCCTCATCAATCTTATTACGGAATATCCACTTTATGCCGATGATGTGCTCGCCCTCCGGTCTAGGTACTAAGATCTAGACAGCATTCCTCTAAAACTGAAGGAGTTCATCATGCATTGCTTTGACCCAACTTTCATCCCGAAGAGCTTCCTCAAAATTTGTGGGTTCAACCTATGACAGATAACAAGAATAAGACACAAAGTTAGCAACACATTTATCAACTGTACGTTTCCTTAATGTGAGTTCATTCATATTTCCCACAATAACTTCTAGAGGATGATTTAATTTAACCCTGGATGAAGGTCCTTTCTCTTCATGAGATTCAGAATTTGGTGAAATGGGTATATCTATAGAATCTTCCACAACACTGGGAGTACCGGGAGCACTTGGAGATGCAGGTTCTTGTTCAACAATTTCTTGAACTTCCTTAGGCTCAGGAGGAAGAATTTCTTTGGGGAATTCCTCAATACCTTTCTCATAACCGGAATCTGAAGACTCATCAATAACAACATTCATTGTCTCCATTACCTTCATGGTTCTTTTGTTGTATACTCGATAAGCTTTGCTTATGGAGGAGTAGCCTAGAAATATACCTTCATCACTCCAGGAATCAAACTTTCCCACATTCTCTCTATCCTTGAGGATGAAACAAGTACTTCCAAAGATTCTAAAATACTTCACATTCAGCTTCCTTCCTTTCCATAACTCATATGGAGACTTCTTGGTATCGGGTCTGAAGTACACCCTATTAATTGTATGACAGGCAGTGTTAACGACTTCTCCCCACAAGTTTCTAGCCACATCCTTGTTGTGTAACATGGCTCTGGCCATCTCCTAAATAACCCCATTCTTCCTTTCTACTATACCATTCTCCTGAGGAGTAATAGGAGCAGAGAATTCTTAAGATATACCTGATCTTCTGCAAAATGACTCCATATACGATTTCTCGAATTCTTTACCATGGTCACTTCGAATTCGATCAATCTTCAGGCTCTTTTCATTCTGCAGTCTTGTGCATAAAGCTTTAATGTGCTCAAGAGCATCAGCCTTGGATTGTAGGAGAATGACCTAAGTATACCTAGTGAAGTCGTCTACCATAACCATGATGTATCTCTTACCACCAAGAGATTCGGTTCTAGTTGGACCCATAAGATCCAGATGTAAAACATCCAATGGTCTAGATGTAGCTGATGTCTGAGTGCTCGGATGCTTAGCTTTCGTCTATTTCCCAAGCTGACATGGTCCTCACACTACATTGCTTATTCTACTAAGTTTTGGTATCCCCAAGACCGATTCATGCTTAGATACATTGCCACCCTTTTTAGACTCGAAAACCTTGAAGAGAGATCAGTTTCCAGTCATGTGTCATGAGCAACTGCTGTCAAGGTACCACAAACACGTGTCCATCCCTTTAAATGTGGACTTCATCATAAAACACACTTCGTGCTTAGATGACAAATAAGTAGGAATAGTGCTTTCTCTCATGTGCCTTTTACAAGCTAAACCTTTAATTTTTATTCTTCTCAAACGAACTCCTTTGCACATTTTCATTCTAAGACAGTCTAGTTTCTTCTTAAGCAAACTGAGATCTTTTACAATGGTCATCACAAGTGAATTCAAATAGCTTTTAGACTTGTATTTTCTGAAACACTTAAACAAGCAAAGATTAAAAAAACAAGATATATTTGAATTAAAAGATCTCTTCAAACTGGTTGTAGCCATGACAATAGGGGTCAATGGATCAACATAGGAAATATTAAACCCTAATCAGAGTGTGCCTGCTCTGATACCACTTGATAGGCCAAAAACGAATTGACCCCTTGTGATAAATTAACCAATTAATTTAGCCAAGTGAATTAATTAAGTTAATTAACATGCAAACGTATAGTAGCACAAACAAATCACCAATAAACTAGGTATGCAGTAGAAAATAAATTTGACATGGTGATTTGTTTACGAATGGGGAAAACCTAACGGCAAAAACCCCACAGGGTGATTTTCAGGTCACCACTCCCGAAATTCCACTATTATCACAACAAGCTGTTATAAGTAAAGGAATCCTAGTACCTTATACCAACCTACAGTTGAACCCTTACCCCAATACCCAATTGGACTTGTTTTGTAGTGACAATTTCTCCTTTCGATGCACGACTCCCAAGTACGTGACTAACTAATGTACGGATCCCAGTACGCGACTTCAATCACCAACTAGAGAAAGTTGTTGGCTACAAAGTTCTTTAGTTCATCCCAACGATGAAGATCAAGAAGATGCTTAGTCACAAAACCTTGTGGTGCACATACACAACAACTTCTTCAATAACGATGAACAAGAGCAAATTCTGTCTCCGGTCACAATTTGCTTGAAAAAACTTTGCTCAACACTTGTGCAACTTGTGAACACTTTGACGGCTCTTAAAATAATCATTTTATATGTCTAAGGTTAGGAGAAAAGAAGGCCCAAAGACACATTCACGGATTCCAAGAAAACAAATCAGAATTTCTGTTTCTTTCTTAAACCTCGATAGATAGGAGGTTTCGAGAAGCTATTAAGCATGTGTCGAGAACATGGGCTGAAACAGCTTTCTTAAGCTCGATAGATGCAGCTGTCGAGCTTCAATGCATCTGCACTATTCAGCTTGTTTCTTGGACAGACTTGAGTGACTTCAACACTTGATCTTGAAACCTTGTTTCTTGAAGTATTAAAAACAACTAAATCTACCCAATTACAAGTAAAGTGCGTTTGCTTAAAGGATTAGCCAATTACATAAAATAGTGACATATGTTCCTAACAAGTGAATCACATATGTCCTAACAAAATAGATGAACCACAATGCAATGAAAAGTCAAATTCTCAAACTTTGATGGTAATTTTACCAACGCAGATTGAATTCTAACTTTGTAATTCAAGAATAATATCAATACAAATTAATTGATTTTCAAATTCATATTCACATCTTTGAATTGTTTACTTATAATTGCAAAAAATGTTAAAAGGTTTTCCCAAATTGCTAAAGTTTGTCAGAGTTAACAAATTTTATATACCTGGTGGAAACCCTTACTTGGTTCTTCATGATCACAAAAAAAGTTCATTATTTAATATTGAAGTTTCAAGGCAATCATCACAGTAATAGATTAGCATGAACTAGACAGACCAATTTCATTACTAATTCATGTGCTTGTTAAAGTCTATTTATTAACCATGGTGGATTATACATCCCATTCACCTCAAGATTTTTAATGAGATCCCACCCATCTACGGTAGGTTATTCCAGCTTCTTAATGAGTCCATCCCTCACTCTAAGGTCAACTATCTCTACAAAACCTAATGAATATATCAAAAATTTTAAAACCAAAACATTCCCATAAAACCACAATACACAGTTTAGTTGCAAACAAAATGTAATAAACCATTTAAAAACAAAAACCCAATGCAAAATTTTTTCAATTGAGTCTAATTTTACAAATTTTGAAAACCAAAACAACATAAAAAGCATATTAAGATCCATTTAACAGACAAAAAATCAATTGAAAGATCTAAACTTATATGTATGTATATTATAACTCAAACCTAAAGAGACAACAAAAACAGGGGTAGGTATATAAGAGAGAGAATCAGATCAAACATGTATTTCTATTATTGCTTACTTTGAGATTGAATTCCAAGACTAAAACTTAAAATCCATAATTCCAACAACAAAAACACACAAAAACCTCTTTATGTAACAGATCAGAAAATAGAAAATCAAAATTTTTTTTTTTTTTATAGAGCAGGGTTTTGATCACTTACCCTTGCCGAGAAGAGATTGTCTCAAATGGGAGTGGCAACCAAGGAGAAGGATTTGCGCCTAGGGTTTTCAGTTTTGGGGTTTCCTGCGTATTCTCTTGTAGCCTCGATCCAATTGTGTTTCCAAGCTAAGTTTGTGTTTGTGTCTAATGCTTTTTTTTTTTTTTTTTTTTTTTTTTTTTTTTTTTAAGAAAAAAAGATAAGCATCCGATCAGATGGGAATGGAGACAAAGAAGAAGGATTTAGGTCTAGGGTTTTCAGTTTTGGGGTTTCCTGCGTATTCTCTTGCAGACTCCAATCGTGTTTTCAAGCTGAGTTTGTGTTTGTGTCTAACACTTTTTTTTTTTTTTTTTTTAAGATAAGCATCTGGTTTTGTTTTTGGGGAGAAGAAGGAGATGGGACTACGTGAAGAAGAAGAGAGGGAGTTTGATGAGTTTGTGTTTGCGTTTAAGGGGGAGAGTGTTTTTTTAATCGGGTTTTGGTTTTGGGGAGAAGGAAATTTTCAGGTTTTAGGCTTTTGGCTTTTTTTTTTTTTTAAAAAAATATTGTGCTGATGTGGAAAATTGTGGGAACTTCAGAAGTTTCGATTATATATATATATATATATATATATATATAGATAAGGTAGTGAATACTGGAGAGAAAGAACAGCCAAAAAGAATTGGAAGTGGTTAGAAAAAGAGTACCAAAGTGAGAAACAACGGGGAGAAGATGAGCTAAAAAATGGAAAGGAATAGCTAGAAACAGGTCATTAACGTGGCACAATAAGATATTAGCAAAATTAAAAGTTAATCTTTTATTATTATATACTGCATAGAAAAAAATAGATATGTTTATAAGAATATAACAGTAACCTAAGTTTCCTTGACAAAAGATCTATTCAGCCAGAGATAAACCAAGGAAGTGCTCAAAGTAATTACCAACTCACCTACATCACCATACCACATGGGGGTTAACTTTGACCTCTTTTCGCTCCACTTTGCTGTACAATTGCATTTTTTGTCTCTCAAAAATGTGATGAAAATGGCTTCCTGCGTTATCCTTAGTTTTTTATTGGTCTAAACACGGTTCTTGCTTTCTCATGTGTCCTTCCAGGAATGGCACCCATACAAAGAGAAACATGAAGTGGCATCGAACTGGCTTTTCACTCTGGGAAAGTACACTTACAAACGAAAGAAACATCATTGAGTCAGTTACTTTCTTTATACCTCACTCCTAACACTAACAAAGGATGAGCTTGAGTAATGTTAGAAATTATATATTTTTTATAATTTGTTTTTTCAACTGCTGAAACGACTAATTGTAATTGGAAGGGCATCACTTATAATTATTATGCAAAAATCACATCAGGTGATCGTATTAGCACTTGTAAGAAAAAAAAGAAGGTATGAAAAACAATATTGTCCCTATACTTATTGGTGGCATTGAGGTGTCTGTTTCAATGACCAAAACCTTAAAACATTTTGATTGCTGCCCTGCCTGTGCGGTTTGGAGCAAGTGGGCAAATATTATATAAATATGTCTGTGGAAATGTAACAGTGTAACACTATGTTTCCTTGACAAAAGAATAAACTCAGCCACAGATAAACCATGGAAGTGCTCAAGCTAATTAATTAAAGACTAACCTACATCACCATAACACATGTGAGTCACTTTTAAACTCTTTTCATTCCACTTTACCGTATAATTGCATCTAGACCGTACACGTATATATAGAGTATAAATTGGGATACAAATGTCTTGGATTGGAGGTGCAAATTCATTCCTATAAATAGCACATGCACCATTAATTGCTTCCTACACCGCCTACATGTTTGTTTTCGCTGAGTTTTGAAACACTACCTAATATAATTTTGATAGCAAAACGATTTCGATATGGAGAGTGTTGCAAGTGCAAACACATTTCTTGGCCATCAATGGAGAAGGGTCTTTTCCCATGCACAATTTCCCTTTAGTGTGACGTTCAACATTCTAAGATGCAACATTGCGCAACAAAGGCTTACCACCCCATCTTCACGCCATGCCATTCTTGTTTTTGTTGTTCCCATTATTATCAGCTTGATCGAGGTGAAATACCAAGGGAAGCACGACTATCCTTTTGAAACTCACCCTAAAACTATCATGGTTGCTATAGTTACTTTGCTTTTATATTGTTTGGCATATGGAGCTGAGCTTGCATTTTCTCCTCAACGTACCACTTCTAAATGTGCCCGTTTATTGTGTAGCTTCATGAACTTGTTTGGTTCCCTCTCATTGGCTTCATTTGCTTCTATCTGGCTCCCAGATTGCTTGCAATTTATTCTATATATTGTGTACATTTTGCTTTCAATGTGATAGTTGCATAACATAATTATAAAATTATGTAAATGGATTCAACAAAGAATTCTAAAGAAAATCTTTACTGCCTTGCAAAAACATGGCATACAACACATCCACTTCTGCAACAGATAATAATAGATGTGAATCTTATGCGCAACATGTAAGAGTTGAACAAACTTGCACGACAAGAAAAGAGTCTATTGTCTTAGCCTAATAACTCAACTGGTACTCTGCCTATCTCTAATGGGAGTTGCGAGTTCAAGTCTATTTTTATCAAAAAAGGAAAAAGAAAGAAAGAGAAAGCCTATTATTATTATTAGAATAAAAATAGAGTACCCTTAGGATTTATGAGTTATGCATTCAATAAGAATATCCCACCATACGAATTTCATTCAATATGCGAGAGAAAGGAGTATATGTCAATTTTAACCTTTTCTTTTTTCTTTTTTCTTTTTTGGCTTATGAATTAGACGATATGCAAAGGGGGCATGATAGCTTCATGTTTATTACATTATTTGAGAACTTTAAACTTTAAAATGGAGACTCTAGTCCAAGAATATTGGTGCCTCTCTCTCTCTCTCTCTCTTAAGCATTGTTATTTGGTTTAGGGTTATATGTAATTCTGTCCAAAGATAAAAAAATGTTGTTCCCCAACCAATCACCTTTTTTTTTTCTCTCATTAAAGCATTGTATTACTGTTATTTTGATATGCAATTTGCTAACTATTCCAATGCAATATAGTCACTATAAGAAAAAAGACATAATACAACAAATATTATTGCAAGAAAAAAAAAATAGAAGTAATATATATACTATTGCATCTCTAGGTTTTCTTTTTTTTTTTGGTAATAGTAACTTAAATTTATTACATCAATATTAGATTGTAGTAATAATTATTGTGTGGGCCAAAATAGAATTAAGGAACAAAGTTTTGGTCACAACTAATTTGTATTATGAGTTGACAATAATCTATAGTGGGAGATTTGAACAAGAACAAACAAATATTTACGTAAAGACAATGTAAATAAGGTATATATTCAATTCACTGGATAGTGTTACAAGGTTCTTTTCAAGAACAAGAACAACTAAGATATTCAAAGGATTCTCATTTTTCCTCTTCACAATTCTCCTTCTCTAGTTTTTTTTTCTCCTCTCTCTTGCGTGTCCCTCCCGTTTTGCCCTTATCCTCCCTTATATTTGCCCTTCTTGCTTCTCCAAGATGTGTTGTCTCTGTACAGCTGGATAACTTTCTATCTCATCAGATTCTTGCTTCCTCATTTTCATCATGAATGGAGACTTTTGGGGCTTCTTGCACTGTTCAGGCCATTATCTAGCATTAAATGCAACTGTGCCTGGCAGGTGACCCTCATTAATACGAAGATTACTATAGAATCATCTAGAAGCTTCAAAAAGCTTCTTTAGATAATCTCATGTCTTCAAGAAATTTTCCTTGAGAGCTCGGTGGGTGCTTTGCTTCTACCAATTCGGCATGGATCTTGACCTCCGTTTGGTCCATGGTCCGAGGCTTGATTTTTTTAGGATGGCTTATTCTTAAAGTGGGCTAGTCGGTACTGGGCTCATTTTCGCACATGGAATGATGTTACTTGGGCCCTCTAAAACCATATTCCTACAAATATTATGTTACATCTAAATGTGTTGTTGTAATAACTAACCCTTATTTTACATTTAGATATGTTGTTGCAATATGTAATCTTTTATTTCACATCAAACTATAATGTTGTAATAGATTAAAACATTATTTCACATCAAACTTTGTTGATGTAATAGTGGTGAATAATTGAGTGGTGGGAAAATTTGGGAAATTGACACTACTTTTTTCATTAGTTTCCTCTCTCCCACCCATGTTTATCCCAATTTTTTTCTCATCTCAATTTCTCTCTCACACACCTACACATGTCTCCCTACTTTTTCTCATCTCAGTTTTCTCTTTCTCTCACTCACATCTATTTCCTTTTTTTTTTCTCATCTCAATTTCCCTTATACCCACGCCTATCTCCTTATTTTTGTTTTTTAAATCTCAAATTCTCTCTCTCTCTCTCACCCATGCCTACGTTTCTTTTTTTCTTTTTTCTTTTTTTTTTCATCTTAGTTTCCCACTTTCTCTCACCCACATCTATCTCCCTATTTTTTCTCATCTCTCTCTCTTACTTACGCCTCTCTCAAAATTCAAATTTATCTACTAACTACAAAATTTATATCTCAAATTTCCATATCTCTCTCATATCTACTTACTCTAAATTTTCTCTCTCAATTTTTAGTCTCTCTTTCATAGTCTCCTTCTAGAGATTCTTTCTTGGTTTAAGGATTTTCTCTCTAACTTTCAGGAAATCTTTTGGTTCTCTTTAAATTTTAATTTAATTTTTCTTTGTTTGTATAGTCTTGAAGTAGTAATGGCATGTGTGTGTGTGTGTGTGTTTTAAGAATTAGTGATGGTGTATATTGGAGTCATGATGCTTTTCAACTTTATACTTTTTTTTCCCCAAAATAGGCAATGAAATGGTTGTGAAGCATGCTTGGATAACACTTTTTGGGAGAAACTTTTCTTCCATATTGTATTGATTTTCGAAACTATGTGCTTGAATGTAAACTCAACAAGTTGCATATATATATAAATATATATATATATATATATTTGTGTTTTTTTTACATATCTATTGAAATGAAGTACTTTGACTTTTTCATCTTTTAGGTGTATCTTTAATTTGTTAGTGTAGTTCCTAGATATGGTTTTTGAATTGCAAAACAGGTTAATAGAAAAATTAATGTAAGAATGAATATTTAAAAAATATTTATTATTTATTCTAAAAATATTATTATTATTATTTGTTTAAAAAAATATCAACCTATTGCAACGAAATTGTTGAAATAATAGCTTATTGCATTGACCTGATAATTACAATATGTGAAATTTATTGCAACGAAATCTAGAGTTGCAAAAACCTATTGTCTCGGAGTTTATTACAACGGCTTGCAATAATTTCTTTGTCATTATAATAACACTTTATTGCAACAACTTTGTAGTTATTACAACGAATTTTTGAAAAGGTCTTTTTTCCTTGCAGTGAGTGAAGATCATAATCTACATATAATCTGACATGACACATGCACACTGGTTAATATAAACTGAACAGAGTACGACAATTGATTACATAATAGGATAGCTGCTTCATGTGATTATTTAATATAATTAACTCCAAACTTCTTACATAAGCGCAGTACCATTCATTCATAAAAAAAATAAAAAAAATAAAAAAAATAAAAAAAAATAAAAAAAAAGTGCAGTACCATTCGGCCACCAGAACTAGAAGTCTTCAGCTTTCGATTAAGATTTCAACCTGAAATGATTTTCATCATCAAAGAACTGAGAAATAAGCAAATGAAATTATCAAGTCAACTAGTGTAGGTATTTCAAGTAACACTTTTTACACTTCCTATGTGCTTTGTAAGTAAATCCTAACCCAGAGGTGATTCGTGACTTGGATGACAATCTAATGCAATTCTTCACAAAAAGTGCCAGACATGTCTGTAAATAGTCAATATCTCCGGCTGGATTTGTCACTCCTGGTTTTTATTATATATATATATATATATATATATATATATATATATATCAAATTGATTCTATCCAGGCGTACTTGTCTCTCAGTTATTAGATTTGTCTCTCGCTTATGGAACAAACTTGGTAAAGAAAGGTATGTGGGTGGTAAGTTTGGTTATCTAATAGCTTGGTTAAAAGAGTCCAACTCTACCATTGTCTAGCAGTTCCTACTTATTTACCCTAAGTATGGTTAAAACCTTAGGGTACCATATTGATACATGCCTTCTTGAGTTTATTGCCTTTCCTAGTTTAGTGTTTGTAACATGTGGGGGATTGTTGGAGTATGTGTGTGTTTCAAACACTTAATGTATGTTTGTGTCCCACATTGGTTAGGAATGAATCTTGTTATGAGTTTATAAGACTTTGCACAACTTAGGTGGTAAGTTGGATCACAATGGGCTAGGTGTTGGCTCGGGCTTGGGTTTGGGTTTGTTACATCATTCTTGGGCCTCATTCTATTTCCTTTCTTTTCCTTTCAGCCCTTTTCGGTTCTGCCCATTTGGGCATTAAACAGCAGCCTGTTGGGGCATTTAATGTTCAATCCGTTGGGCATCAATCTGCACAGTAACCGTTAGGCCTAGTCCTCTAGTCAGCCCACTTGTCTTACATGTTGGCATATATAAAACCCTACAACACACACTATTCATTCAACATTTTCTTCTTCCTCTTCTCCAGCCGTATCTCCCCTGTTTTGCTCTGTTTTGTTGCACAAAATTTCAGCTTCAATTTTTAAAGAAAGGAAAGGCAAGAGTAAGGTTGTTCCTAGTTCTTCTTGCTTGAGTGTGTGATCAACTTGAAAAAATTACTATAGTCTAATCTTGGGGGGTTGTTCGGCCAAGAGAGCCATTCACACCGAGTTCTACTCCGGGTGGCACGAACCAACCTTTAAAGACAACGCATTTGCGTGATTCTATAGTTTGTGAGATCTTTCTAACTCTATCTATTTATTTTTGTCATTGCTAATTTTTAGGGTTTGTATTGTTGAATCAAAACTTGTTTATTTAGCCATATTTTCCAACATTTTTAAAGGTTGATATTTGTGTTTTAAAAATGAAAAAACAAGTTGTTGATTCTCTTAAGGTCATTTCGAAAATTACAAAGCTTGAGGCTTTTGATGGAAATAATTTTAAACGTTGGAAAGAAAGGGTTTTGCCCATCTTGGAATTTACCGAAATTGATTGGGTTCTTTATGAGCCTAAACCCGAAGAAGATCCTAAAAATATAGCAAAGTGGGAAAAAAACAAATAAATTGTGTGTTCATACTATTAAGTGTGGTTTATCTAACAAGTTGTTTGATAATTATTGTCATTTTACTTGTGCTAAAGATTTATGGGATGAACTTAATGATCGTTATGGGTTTGAGGATGAGAGTGCTAAAAAATTTGCTACGGCTAAATTTATGTCTTTTCAAATGGTTGAGGAAAAAAGTGTTTCTAGCCAAATTGAAGATTTTCAAAAATTAGTATCCGACCTAGCTAAAGAGGGTGATGTTTTACCCGAGAGGTTTGTGGCTCATGGCCTAGTGTTTAAGTTGCCGGACTCTTGGAAAGAGTATAAACACCGGTATAGCCACCATAGAACCTATTTAAATCTTCAACAAACTATCGTTGATATTCAAATTGAAGAAACAAATAGGATGTCGGAAAAAGTTTCTAGAGCTAAGGAATTTACTTCCTAGGCTAATGTTGTAGAGGGAGGACCCTCTAGACCTCCACAACATAATAAGAAACATGATTTCAAGGGAAAAGGAAAATTTCATAATAAAAATGGCCCAAATCCTCAAATCCAAAAGAAAAAGGGTAATTGTTTTATTTGTGGCAAGGTAGGTCATTATGCGGCAACATGTAGGGCGAGGGGCAACTTCAACAACAATAAGAACAACAAAGGCTCTACATCAAATAGGGCAAATGTGGTGCAAACCGAAGAGATCATTGCGGCCGTGGTGTGTGAGGCACACTTGGTGACAAAAGTGAAGGGATGGGTAGTTGACTCGGCTTGCACAAGACACATTGGTGCATTCAAAGAGGAGTTTAGTTCCTACACTCCTATGGCGGAAGGCACCGAATGTGTCTATGTTGGAGACAATAGGTTCGTGCCGGTGAGTGGTAAAGGGAAGGTACTCTTGAAGCTAACTTCCGGTAAAACTCTTTCATTCAATAATGTCCTTCATGTACCTCACTTTCGGCACAATCTCATTTCGGTACATTTATTTGGTAAGGCCAGTATTAAAGTTTTATTTGATGGTGGCATAGTTACTTTAACTAAGAATGAAGTCTTTGTTGGTAAGGGCTATGATGATGAAGGTCTCTTTGTACTTAATGTTGATCAAGTTATTAATGAAAAAGGTTCATCTTCTTGTGCTTACTTAGTTGATTCCATTGATGTTTGGCATGGTAGACTTTGACATGTTAATCTTGGCTATATAAAGGAAATGAAAGAATGTGGAATTATTAACTCACTAAGTGAAGCTAACATGGACAAATGTGAAATTTGTGCCGAAACTAAAATCACCAAGAAACCTTGTAAATCTATAACAAGAGAAACCGAGCTTCTTGGATTGGTACATAGTGACTTGGGTGATTTAAAACACACTATGACTAGAGGTGGTAAAAGATTTTATGTGATCTTTGTTGATGACCACTCTAGATTCACTAAACTTTATTTACTAAGAACCAAAGATGAAGCTTTGGAGATGTTTATAAAGTATAAAAGTGAAGTTGAGAACCAAAAGAATATAAAAGGATTAAAAGACTTAGAACCGATAGAGGTGGTGAATATGAGTCTAATCCTTTTAAGGAATTTTGTGAACAAAATGGCATAATACATGAGATAACTCCATCTTATTCACCGGAATTTAATGGAATAGCCGAAAGGAAAAATAGAACTCTTAAAGAGATGATGAATGCTATGCTTGTTAGTTCTGGACTATCCTCCAACATGTGGGGGGAGGCCATTCTTTCGACTTCCCATATTAAAAATAAGGTACCTCATAAGAAAACCGGTAAAACTCCTTATGAACTTTGGGATGGACGTAAGCCTAACTTGGAATATCTCAAAGTGTGGGGGTGCTTGGCTAAGGTCATGCTACCCGAGCCTAAAAGGAGAAAACTTGGTTCTAGAACATGTAATTGTGTGTTTATTGGTTATGCGTGCAATAGTTCATGCTATAGATTTCTTGTCATCAAAAGTGATATATTAGAATCATACACTATTATTGAATCCGAAAATGCCATATTCTTTGTGCATGTGTTTCCTTTGAAAAATAAGGAAAAAGAATTGCATGATTCTATTGAAATTTCTAATGACTTTGTTGATGATGTGCAAGAAATAAGAAGGAGTAAACGAGCTAGGAAGGAAAAGGATTACGGTAACGATTGTCTTGCCTATGTCGTTGAAGATGAACCTGTAAGTTACTATGATGCAATTAAATCCGTAGATGCACCTTTTTGGTTGGAAGCAATTAATAATGAATTAGAATCTATTATGTCTAATCACACTTGGGAATTAGTTGAGCTTCCACCTAAGGTTAAACCTACTGGTTGCAAATGGGTGTTTAAAAGGAAATTAAAACCAGATGGTACAATTGATAAGTTTAAAGCTCACTTAGTAGCCAAGGGCTATAAGCAAAAACATAATGTGGATTATTTTGATACTTATTCTCCTGTTACTAGAATTGCATCTATTAGAATTTTATTTGTCATTACTTCTATTTACAAACTTGTTGTACATCAAATGGATGTTAAAACTGCTTTTCTAAATGGTGATTTAGAAGAAGAGATTTATATGGAGCAACCCGAGGGTTATGTAGTTCTTGGACAAGAACATAAAGTTTGTAAGTTAGTTAAATCTTTATATGGTTTAAAACAAGCACCTAAACAATGGCATGAAAAATTTGATAATGTTATGTTTACGCATGGGTATGTGATCAATGGTGCCGATAAATGCATATATAGCAAGTTTATTAATAATGAAGGTGTTATTATATGTTTATATGTTGATGACTTGCTTATATTTGGAACTAGCCTTGATGTTGTGCATGATGCTAAACACTTTCTTGCCTCTAATTTTGATATGAAAGATTTGGGTGAGGCGAATATAATCTTGGGCATCAAGATCCTTAGGGATAATGATTGCATTACACTATCACAATCTCATTATGTAGAGAAAATTCTTAAAAAGTTTGAACACTTTGATATGTCACCTATGTCTACTCCTTTTGACTCAAAGGTGCACTTGGTTAAAAATCGTGGTGATAGTATTTCACAAGATAAATATGCACAAATCATTGGTAGTTTAATGTTTTTGACAAACTATACTCGCCCTGATATTGCATATGCTGTTGGTAGATTGAGTAGATATACTCATAATCCTAGTATTGAACATTGGGATGCAATATCTAGATTGTTGAGATATTTAAAGGGTACTTTTGATTATGGTTTGTCATATTGTGGTTATCCTGCTATTTTAGAAGGATATTGTGATGCTAATTGGATCTCTGATACAGATGAGGTACAGCCCACTAGTGGATATGTGTTCACACTAGCTGGAGGGGCCGTCTCTTGGAAATCATCCAAGCAGACTTGCATAGCGAGTTCCACCATGGAATCAGAGTTAGTAGCCTTAGAAAAGGCTGGGTCCGAAGCTGAGTGGCTTAGGAGTTTGTTAATTGATATACCATTGTATACTAACTCTATTGCCTCTATTTGCATGCATTGTGATTGCTAGGCTGCCATAGCACGTGCTAAGAACAAAATCTATAATGGGAAAAGTCGACATATCCGATGGAGGCACAATATTGTGAGGCAGCTCGTTGATAATGGTGTAATGTCCTTGGACTTTGTGAGGTCAGAAAGGAATTTGGCTGATCCTTTGACCAAGCCACTAGCAAGAAGGCTGGTGAGTGAGACACCGAGGGGATAGGACTGATACCCAAATTGTGACACTATGGCCAATGCCCAACCTCTATGATGGGTGATTCCACGCAAGGGGTTAAATGGGTAAAGGTCATTTATGGTCTATATGGGCACTGTCAGTTATTATGTATTCCGCTATCTCATTGAGGAGATTAGTGATGAGTCCATCCCTATGGTGTGAGACAGAGATAAGTTGCAGATTGTTGGAGGATGATCTCTAGCTCTTAATGGATCCATAGTTCCTACCTGTTGGGATGGAGTGTACTACACACACTCTTGATGGATACCACCTATGTGGGAGTGGAAGTTGTGCCGCTTCCTATGAGACTTGGGTAGGTCTCTAGAGCTCTCATGAAACCCAATGGCGCATGGCTTGTATAAGGCGCCAACCCGCTTATGGAACAACCTTGGTAAAGAAAGGTATGTGGGTGGTAAGTTTGGTTATCTAATAGCTTGGTTAAAAGAGTCCAACTCTACCATTGTCTAGTAGTTCCTACTTATTTACCCTAAGTATGGTTAAAACCTTAGAGTACCATATTGATGCATGCCTTCTTGAGTTTATTGCCTTTCCTAGTTTAGTGTTTGTAACATGTGGGGGATTGTTGGAGTATGTGTGTGTTTCAAACACTTAATGTATGTTTGTGTCCCACATTGGTTAGGAATGAATCTTGTTATGAGTTTATAAGGCTTTGCACATCTTAGGTGGTAAGTTGGATCACAATGGGCTAGGTGTTGGCTTGGGCTTGGGTTTGGGTTTGTTACATCATTCTTGGGCCTCATTCTATTTCCTTTCTTTTCCTTTCAGCCCTTTTTGGTTCTGCCCGTTGGGGCATTTAATGTTCAATCCGTTGGGCATCAATCTGCATAGTCCTCTAGTCAGCCCACTTGTCTTACATGTTGGCATATATAAAACCCTACAACACACACTATTCATTCAACATTTTCTTCTTCCTCTTCTCCAGCCGTATCTCCCCTGTTTTGCTCTATTTTGTTGCACAAAATTTCAGCTTCAATTTTTAAAGAAAGGAAAGGCAAGAGTAAGGTTGTTCCTAGTTCTTCTTGCTTGAGCGTGTGATCAACTTGAAGAAATTACTATAGTCTAATCTTGGGGGGTTGTTCGGCCAAGAGAGCCATTCACACCGAGTTCTACTCCGGGTGGCACGAATCAACCTTTAAAGACAACGCATTTGCGTGATTCTATAGTTTGTGAGATCTTTCTAACTCTATCTATTTATTTTTTCATTGCTAATTTTTAGGGTTTGTATTATTGAATCAAAACTTGTTTATTTAGCCATTTTTTCCAACATATACCGACCCCCCATCATTCGGACTTACATTCCAACCCCTCATCTTTCAGACTTATGTAACGACCATGGGAGTCAATACCGTACTGGATGCTGTACCAATTTAGCTAGTGGTACGATATATTTCGGGTACCAGTCAATACCAGTATACCGTTTCGGGTTTACCGCAAAATAATATATATATATATATATATATATATATATAATCATAACATTTAAAATAAATAAATTTAGTATCCTTTTAATAATTTTTTAATAGTATATTTTTTTTTTGTAATTACTAATATACTAATTAAGCTTATAAGTTATAAGTAGTAGATAAGAAAAAAAAAAGTACAAAATGAAGCTATGGTGACGTCACTGACATGTCTGGGTAGGGAAGTTGTTAGTGAGGATATATTTTCTTTTTTGTCAAAGGTGAAAAAAATTAAATAATATAAAAACTATGGCTTCAAATGAAAGAATCAAGAAACAATAAAATACATCACCTGTTTTCTTATCTTTTCACTTATTGGTACTGTTGCATTTTTTACTCTTTCCTCTCCACACGTTTCTCTCTCTTACAGTCACTGGTATTCACATCTTTCAATAAGAAAACTATTGATATACTCTTTTACAATTTCTTCTCCACTTTCAAATTTCAAACGATTTTAGCTCTCTCTTCATAGCTTTGTCTTTTGAGCTTTAAGTTTTGTCTCGTTTCTCTCAGTTTTACAGTTTTGGTTCTGATTTCATATTGCTGCTTGTGTCACCGCCCATCACCACTAAAGATTCAGTGAGAGGCCGTTGGCTTCAGTGAAAAAGAGACGGCGAGTGCATGAGGTGATTCTAACTTCATTTTGCAAAGCTATTGTGCATTTTTCTTTCATTTTTCTCTTTCTTTTTGCTGGGTTTTCTTAGCTTACTCACATTTGCACCATCCTACCCTTAAAAAACTACCAAAATTACCAAAGAAAAAAAAAAAAAAAAAAAAGAAGAAGAAAGCATTTCGTGTTTTGGCCTGGTATCCATTTACCAGCCGAAATAGCTGGATTTCACCGGTACGGCCGATTTTTTTTCCGGTACAAACCAAGGAGGTTATATGTACCAGTTTACTAGTTGGTATGGTATATACCGGCCGTATCGACCGATACGGTAAGGAATTGACTTCCATGGTACCGACCCTCATTATTTGGACATACGTATCAGGCCCTATTATTTGGACTTACGTATCAGCCACCATCATTATTCGAACTTACATACTGGCTCAATATCATCAGAATCACAAATCAGTTTATCAGCATTCAAGCCTTTTATGCAAGGTTCTTCATTCAACAAGTAGACTAGATGTCAATATTTATTTATGTAAGACGATAAAAAACTAGTACCATGTCCCAAGGTTCTAGGTTCTAAGGTTGGGAAATATTTGAAATATCAACCTCGATTAAATCATGGTTGCTAAAATTAGTGTCTTTATTTTACATTGACATTCACTTTGGAAGCTTTGTCAATGAGGGGCATTCTGTAGACACTCAATTTTGCACCCTTAATTTTATCTTGGGTGATGACCAAAATAATCATTCTAAGTACCCAAAAATCATGATTGCATTGCATGCATCAAGTCATTCATCACACATCATAAAAATGATCTTCAGATTCTTACGATCGCGACGATATGCCCAATTCCCAAATTGTACCGTCAGATTGAAAGATATGACGAGATCAAGTTTTAACGGTCTACATACATTCATTTGGGTGAAACTGATAACGCATAATTAATTGAAATTAATTTTTATTGGTTGACAATTGAAATTAATTAAATAAATTCAGTGATTGGTTGTTGATTTTGATTAAAACAAGTTTGGTTGCATTGGAATAAAATGAATAATCTGATAATGTTCAAATTGGATTTAAAACTAAGTGTTTAGGGTAATTATCCTTGAGATAATTATTTTAAAGATTTAATTATCAAGTTAAGATGGATTTTATTAGGTATACAAGTCCAAAACACATCCAAGTACAATTCCTGGCTCAAAAAATGCCCAAAAAAGAGTCCAAAACGTGCAAGATGAAACTGGACGAGGTAATCAGGAGTGCCAATCGGCACTTCAATAGTGCCAATTGGCAGTTGAGAAGTGCTGATTGGCGTAGATTAAAAATTGGACTCCAATATGTATTGTTCAGGTCAATACCCATCAGATTCGATTTTTTGGGGATAAAACCTAAAACCAACTCGTGTGTGCTAACTTCTAGGCTTTGTTTAGGAGTTTATAAGGGAATTAAATGGAATGGAATGGAATGATCATAAGGAAATGGAATGGAATGGAATGTATTTAAGCAAGGGAAAGGAATGGAATTAAGTAACCTTAATTGGATGTTTTAAAATAAAGGAATGTAAATAATTTTGTTTGGGAGTAACATAGAGGGAATGGAATTGAATCATTCATGTGAGATAACATAGAACATCTAAATTTTAGAAACAAAGAATAGGAAGGCGTACCTTGATGTAGTGAAATTCAAAACAAAATAAGATTGAACTTGGGAAGACCTTTAATCTTCACCTCAATTCCATATATGCCCAAGATATGTGGTCTCTCAATTAGTTCTGTACACACTTGTTCAAGAAATAGTGTGAAGAAAAACAAATGTTTTCTTCTCTTTTAATCACACGTATATTTTAACTATCTTGGTAGTTACTTTATTTAATAACTCTTATTAAATAAACAATTGATTATCTAATTGGGTTAGAATTTTGGGCCAACCCAATTGGGCTTTAGTGTAGGGCTTGGGATGGGACTAAAGGGACAAATAAGGCTCTAGCTCCAATGGGCGTTAGGCTTTTTTGTCAACTCTTGACAAGCCCAAAGTTACCATTAATTATATAATAAGTTCCACTATAGAAATATAATTGCACTCTAGGCTATATTAATATTACATCCCAAGATTTTATTATCTAAACAATTAACCCCTTCATTAAAATATTTGTAGGGATAAGGGTCCAGAATCATATATTGGGCCTTAGGCTTGGTCCGAGGACATCGAATGGTCTAAGAAGGGACAAATAGTTACTAGGAGTTCCAATTTAAAGTCTCATGAGTAAGGAACGAATGGAAGGTGGTCCGAGGAGGAACTCCTCCTCAGATATGGTGAATGCAGCTCAAGTACGTATTCTCACAATTAGAGTGACCCTCCAAGAAGCTCTAATGATAGGGACGTGCCTCATAAACATATGAGAAGGAAGGAAATCAAAAAATATCTAAGGGAAAGCTGCTACCACCGCATTCATTGCACTGCAGCTACTTTTCTGGCTGCATTTATGTGGAGAAGACCACTGAACAATGCTACCTTGGCTACCACAACTCACAGAAAACCAAAAAAGGGTGTCTAATGGGACAGGTACTCAAGTAAGGGCTCAGATGATCAATAAGTGTAGGATCAAGATGGTCTAAGGGGAGCTATATAATGTGAGAGACCCTCCATGAGAAAAAGATCGAAAATTTCATCAGAGAAAGTACTGTAGCAATCTAAATTGTATTTGTACCCAATTGTGATCAACTTATAAAAGTGTGACCTCTTCGGACTATAAGTCTATTGATATCAGGATCTCTTATTGGTGTTTGATTGTCATTTAATTCCATATTTGCCGTTGTCCAACTCACTAAGGCCTAGTTTTTTGACCCACTCTCTACAAATTCATTGTACTGGGTTCACTAGACCAAGATCCTACAACTTAGGCTTGGGCTATGAAATGAGTCCTTACAATTGGCGTCGTCTGTGAGGAGAACTTGTGTGATAGTGAGTACAAAGTTTAACTATGGTAGGATCAAGTCCCCATCAAGAAGAATCCATAGGTTCCAAGCGATTGGATGACTTCCTTAACCTTGAACGCAAGTAAGATCGAGAAGGTAGCACACACACCATACATACTGGCAAAAGTCATTCTCGAGTTGGGAGTCATGTCTCTCAAGAGCAGAACGAAAAAGCCATGCAAAGGGAGATTAACAATTTAAAGAAGAAGCTGGGCCATGCATAATGGAAACGAACCCCTTCCAGTTCTGACGTCTCCTCCAATGATGAAAAGGATGCTAGTTACAGGAAAAGGTCAAGAACTCCACCAAGCGAGTCTTTCTCCTACGAAGAGGAGCACCACCACAAGCAAAGATACAAGAGCCCACATCGTAAAGGCTTAGGAAACAATGCTATGAGTAAGGCGTTGAATCAAATCTCCAAATCACCTTTCACGCACAAGATAGAGAGGGCAAAACTTCCTCGGTGATTCCATCAGTCCACGTTCACCATTTACAATGGTCGAACGGACCTTATGGAACATGTGAGCCAGTTTAACTACAGGATGGTTGTCCACTCTAAGGACGAGGCTCTGATGTGCAAAGTATTTCCCTCCAGTTTGGGACCTATGGCGATGAGATGGTTCGATGGTCTGAGGGCCAATTCCATAGATTCCTTTAAGGAGCTCACCCAGGCCTTTGGCTCTCGTTTTATCACGTGTAGTAGGGTACCTTAGCCTTTGGACTCACTACTATCTTTATCCATGCGAGAGGGGGAGACCCTGAAAACACACTCGGACAGATACTGGGAGATGTACAATGAGATAAATGGTGACTTTGACGACGTGGCCATCAATACTTTTAAGGTCGGCCTTCCTGTCGAGCACGGTTTAAGGAAGTCTCTGACTGGCAAACATGTTACCAGTGTGATCCAACTCATGGACCAGATTGATAAGTGCAAGAGGGTTAAGGAAGACCAACAGCAAGGGAAAGATAAAATGAAGGTTATCCCTCAGGAGAGGAAGGATTTCAGGTCAGACCGATTTAACAATAACCGCCCTCGGAAGGATTTCATTAGACAGTCAGGGTCTGCCAACACCCAGACGGTTAATGCAGTGTTTCGAGAACTGATGCATCAGGTTCTGGAGAAGATTAAGAACGAGTCATTCTTCCAATAGCCGAACAAGATGGTTGGAAACCCCACGAGGCACAACCAAAGCCTCTATTGCCAATACCATCAGGACCAGGGACACACTACAGAGGATTATAGGAATTTGTCAGACCATTTAGGACAGCTAGTCTGAGAAGGGAAGTTGAAGCAGTTGCTGCACCATTCCAGTGGCCAAGCGAAGCAGACAGGTTCGGATCACCAAAAAGATGATTCTTTGAGACCTCCTCTAGGAATGATCAATGTCATCTTTGCTGCTCCTGGTAGGACCGGTTCTTGTCCTTCCAAAGTGATGTCTATGGCTCGGCTGTCCACCGAGGACAACAACGCAAAGCCAAAAAGAGCCAGAATAGAAATCCAACCGGTTTTAGGCTTCTCGGATGAGGATAAGATCGGAACCATCCAACCCCATGACGATGCTTTAGTGGTCACACTCAGGATAGGGGGTATGATGTGAAGAGAGTGTTGGTAAACCAGGGCAGTGCTGTCGAGATTATGTACCCCGACCTGTGCAAGAGGCTGAATTTGAAACCTGAGGACCTAATGGCCTATGATTCCCCTCTGGTAAGTTTCGAGGGGAAGACTGTCATTCCAAAAGGTCAGATTAGACTACCCATACAGACCGATTCAAAAGTGGTGGAGGTGGATTTCATTTTGGTGGATGCTTATTTACCCTACACAGCTATTGTGGCCAGACCTTGGCTTCATGCCTTAGGTGAAATATCCGTCGGAGGGCCAGGTTAAAAAGATTGTGGGGAGTCAGTCCATGGCTAGGGAGTGCATGGTGGCTACCATCTTACATTGGCCTAGAGCTGAATCCTTGGCCTCTGCTGAAAAGAGCTTATAGCAATCAAAAACTCTGGTGTTACTCGATAATGGATCAATCGAGGAAGCACAATGCAAAGATCTAGAAAAGGTTGTTGTTGGCGATGATCCAGAGAAGTTCTTTTAGGTCGGTTCACAACTGCCTCCCCAAGAGAGGAAAAAGCTAATTGAGTTCCTTAGAAAAAATGTTGATGAATTCACGTGGAGTGCTTATGAAGCTCCAGGGGTGGACCCAAACTTCATTTGCCACCACTTGAATGTCAATCCATCTGTTACCCCCAGAAAACTTTTAGAAAATTTTCAAAGATTTCTTGAAGAAAAGGTATGGGAATTCTAGTCACTTAGGAAACTTTGTGAGTTTGAATGCTTGGGATCTCTGGAGAGTTTGAAGACTTGTGAAATGAGGAAAATGATTTCCCCAGATGCTCTGTTTAAAGGACGAAATTGGGTGGGAGTTATCCTACTTAAAACCCAATGAGAAATACCAGCCATTGGATTAGCGCCTCATCGTTGGATGAGGGGAACAACACGCTACCTGGTGTAATTAATGACGCCTCACGGGCTCCAAAGCATTAGTAGCAATCATGGGACGCATAAATAGCCCCCCTACATATGCAAGTCAAGGGACAGAATAATATTAATGCCAGAAAAATCAAAACCCCACTTTTCTCCTCGGATGAAAGGAAAAAACTAGAGTTTTTAGGGGCTATTGTAGGGATAAGGACCCAGAATCATATATTGGGCCTTGAACTTGGTCCGAGGACGTCGAATGGTCCAAGAAGGGACAAATAGTTACTAGGAGTTCCAATTTAAAGTCTCATGAGTAAGGAATGAATAGAAGGTGGTCCGAGGAGGAACTCCTCCTCAGATATGCTGAATGCAACTCAAGTACGTATTCCAGCAATTAGAGTGACCCTCCAGGAAACTCCAATGATAGGGATATGCCTCATGAACATATGAGAAGGAACGAAACCCAAAAATATCTAAGGGAAAAATGCTACTACCGCTTTAAACGCACTGAAACTACTTTTCTGACTGCATTTATGTAGAAGACCTCTAAACAATGTTGTCTTAGCTACCACAACTCAAAAAAGGCCAAAGAGGGTGTCTGATGGGACAGGTACTCAAGTAAAGGCTCAGATGATCAACAAGTGTAAGATCAAGATGGTCCAAGAGGAGCTATATAATGTGGGAGACCCTCCATGAGAAAAAGATCGGAAATTTCATCAAAGAAAGTACTGTAGCAATCTAAATTGTATTTGTACCCAATTGCGATCAACTTATAAAAGTGAGACCTCATCGGACTATAAGTCTATTGATATCAGGATCTCTTATTGGTGTTTGATTGTCATTTAATTTAGTATTAGCCGTTGTCGAACTCACTAAGGCCTAGTTCTTTGACCTATTCTCTACAAATTCATTGTACTGGGCTCACTGGACCAAGATCCTACAACTTGGGCTTGGGCTGTGAAACGGGTCCTTACAATATTCATAGTAATACAAAGTCATAATATATAACTGTCACTTTGAAAATTAATACCTCTTAATCCTTGAGTTCCTAAATTAATCCTTTAAATTATTCATATATTTATGAAATCAAATTTTATGAAATATAAACTTTAGTAACTCTTTACCTAAGTGGTTAGGCCTATCACTCTGAACAACCAAACCCATTAAACTTATCTCAAGGGAATATTTTATATCTCTATAAAGAGACTATGAATTCCATCTTAAGAATATGTGTATCAGGGGTGGAAAAGTTTTTATTCCGACAAATGAGAATTGTGTTAGGTTGGGGGCCTAAATCAAAACTCGACAATGGGCTTGAAGCACAGCCCAAAGGCTATCGGTGAAGCTTTTGAGAAATTCACCTTATTTTATGCCTAGGGCCTAAGTTAGGACTGGCAAGGATTATGGGATGGCCCAAAAACGTTTCCTACAACAGACACCACTAGCATGGATCTGGGTTTAAGCAAAGGAATGGAGCTACCACTAGCAACACCAACAATCCACCACACCCACGATGACACCACAACCAAGCCGCGTCCACCGTAACAACCCAAAATCTCAAATCGACCACCATAAAAACCCAAATTGCAACCTACATGTCACACTCCTCAAAACCTAAACCCAAATCAGTCATGCTCCTCCTCCATAAATCAAAACCCAAATCCATATAGCCACCCTTGGCTCCTCCATTGTCGTAACCATGACCCAAAGCTACCGCCTATCTAAACCAAAGTGTGGGAGATAAGAGAGAGAAATAGACTAAGCAAAGAAAGAGAAAGAGTGTGTGTGTGAGTGAGAAAGAAATAAAATCAAATACGAAGAAGTAATGGAAAGAGTAGTATAAGTGATTTTTGCCTTTAATGATATTTTCTTCTTAGCGTTACACAAACATTTGGGGTTCTTGAGCAATATTATGTTTGTTCTTAAATTCTACAAAATCTAGCTTTTAGATCTTCTTTCCTCTTTTTTTTTTTCCTTTTTTTTAATTTTTTGGGAGGAGAGAGAAATAAAAGAAAAGTAAAAATACATGTTTGCTGTTGTTTTTAACAGAGGTGAGTTACAGAAACTAACGGAGCTTACCACAGGTGGGTAAAGTGACATTTTTCAAACCACGGATAGGTAAAGTGATTTCAAGCCAAATCACAGGTGGATTTACTGTAATTACCCCTAAACTTTAGTAACTCATTACTAAAGGTGTTAGGCCAAACACTCTGAATAACCAAACCTGTAAGGTTGAATTTAATCAACCATTTTGTTGGCTTTATTTCATGCCAATTTTCCTGTAATTTAGCATTTAGAAACCCTATATTTAGTTAGGAATCATGTAAGGGTAGTATGTGAGAGAGTGTAAAGAAAAGCTCAAGAGTGTGCACTCAAGTAGGGCCTCGCAACTGGATCTCGCATCTGGCTCGCGATTGGCGAGTCACCAAAAAAGGCACACATGTGAAGCATGCAGGAGAGTTGAAGAGTCATACTAGCTGGAGCACTACAGGACAAAACTTTCAATCTAGCCAGGCAGTTAGCTTATGACTCAAACTCGCGACTCATTCCTGTCACGAGCCCGAGTCGCCAAATAGCTTTGTTTATTGCAAACTTGACCTTTCGCATTCCAAACACACACCAGTATAAATACACTTATACCCAGGTATTGTAGAGAGCTTCCAGAGAGAATTTTGAGAGAGAAACCCTAGAGAAAAACAAGATTAACTCATCCACAATCTTTATACTTTGATTCTCCAAATTCCTCTACTCTCACCCTCTTCATTGTGACATCCTTGAGAGGTACATTGGCTAAATCCTTATCTCACCATACCCATATATGTGAGAAGGTTATTTGGTGCTTGGGAAGTAGTTAGGAAGGGACCAATTGATATTGGTTGATGCAATGGGCTAATTGCGGGATCCGGTAAGCTAGAGAAGACAAAGGTTCGGCGTAACCTCATTGGAGCAAGAAGCTAGGAAGGTCTTCTACTGTTCACGTATCCCAACTTTATTCTCTAGTGGATTATTGACTGCTTGGAGGGCAGCGAAGAGGTTTTACGTCGAGGACTTCGGTTTCCTTTTCAATAACACATCGTTGTGTTGTCTTTGTGTTTGCATCTCTCTTCCCTTAATATTTGCCATTTAATTACTATTGTGGTTGTGATTATTTTCAGTTTAGATTGTTTTATCAATTCTATTTTAGATTATTTTCATATTCTGCACATACATTATTTGATAATAAGCTTGAATTGGTAATTTGTAATTTGGGGGTCTAAACATTTATAGGTGTTTTACACACTATTTGAACATTCAATTGGTATCTAAGCGGGTGCACTTGCTGTGGTTTAATCACCTAAGTGCAATCCTAGACCCCTTAGCTATGGATGAAGCTATGGAAAAGGCTATGCTGAATTGTGGTTTAAATGTTTGTGATAATGACTCTATGAGTATGTTTGAAGGGTGTCCTAACAATGAACTACTAGAGTTATTAAAAACAAAGAAACATGCTAGAATGTTTGTTCACATGCTAAAATATTTTGAAAATGAGAATCACATATTACACAATAGTCTATGCAAGTCTAACTCTTTGATTAAAAAGTATAAAAGAAGAAATAGAATATTGTGTGATAAGGTTGATAATCTGAAAAAGAAAATTCAATCTAACAAGAGCATGGAAAATGAAGATAAGTTTTTGTTTGAAGGTCAAGAGTGCTTATCCCATGCTTGCTTATTTGTGCACACTTCTTTGAAGGTATTTAATTCATGTTTATGGTATCTTGATAGCGATTATTCTCATCATATGACAGTAGATAAATCACTGTTTAAGTCACTTAGAGAGAAGGTTGGTGACTATGTGACATTTGGCGATGGGAGTCATGCTCAAGTTCTCGGTAAAGGGACTGTAGAGATACCGGGATTACCTCTATTAAAGGATGTCTTATACATCAAAGGGTTGAAGGCAAATCTCTTAAGCATCACTCAAATATGTGATGAATACTTTCTTGTTCAATTCTCAAAGAAAGGGTGCATAATCATTGATGAAGAAGGGATTCAAGTCTTGGAGAGAAATAGGACTACCGACAATTGCTATGGAGTAGTTCCTACGACACCAATTTCTTGTAGAAGTGCTCGTGTTGACATGTTGGAACTTTGGCATCACAGGTTTGGGCATGGAAACTTCAAACAAGTAGCTAAAGTTTCTAAACTTGAAGCTATTGAGGGACTTCCAAAGTTTGGAAAGGTAGAGAAGAAAATTTGTGGTGCATGCCAAATGGGAAAGCAAACAAAGGCAAGCCTTCACAAGGTAAATGTGATTGCTACCTCACGATGTTTAGAGCTTCTTCATGTTGATTTAATGGGGCCTACAAGAACTGAAAGTCTAGGAGGAAAGAGGTACATTATGGTCATTGTTGATGATTTCTCAAGATACACTTCGGTGGAATTTCTTAGAGAAAAATCAGAAGCATGTGAGAATTTGGAAGTTCTATGTAAGAGACTACAAAATGAGAAAGGGGTTCCGATTGTCAAGATAAGGAGTGATCATGGCAAGGGGTTTGAAAATACAAGATTTGAGTCATTCTGTGAGAAGAATGGGATCAAAAAGGAATTTTCAGCCCCCAAAACTCTTTAACAAAATGGGGTGGTTGAAAGGAAAAATAGGGTGATTCAAGAAATGGCAAGAGTGATGCTACTCAACAAGCAAATTCCTCAAAAGTTTGGGGGAGAAGCCATGAAAACCTCTATTCACATTGGTAATAGGATATTCTTTTGAGCGGGAACAAAGAAGACCGCTCATGAAATTTGGAATGGAAAGAAGCCAAAAGTGAAGTACTTTCGAGTGTTTGGAAGCAAATGCTACATTCTAAATGATCGGGAGAACCTTGGAAAATTTGATGCAAAAAGTTATTAAGGCATCTTCCTTGGGTATTCTACTACTAGCCGAGCATATAGAGTATTCAACAAGAGAACAAAGATGGTAATGGAATCCATCAATGTAGAAATTGATGATGCTATAACAAAGGTAGAGATGGTTGATGATGGAGAAGGGCCAAGTATCAAAGAGCCCACAGCTGAGGTTGAAGCTCTTGATATTGAAGTTGAAAGAGCTACACCAGAAAAGGAATCATCTCCCGTGAACCTAAGAAAGGAAATGAGATCAATGTCTAGAACATCAAGTCCTTTCATCCTCTGGAAGTCCATCCTCCTACCTCCCGAAATGATGAAGTTCCACTTCAAAGAAGCCATCATTAAGAGTGATTAAAAACCATCCGGACAGTAACATCATTGGGTCCTCAGATGAAGGTCCTCGTCTTAGAAAGGGAAACATTCTTTTGGCCAATCATGTAACATACCATTGCTACCTTGCCCAATTTGAGCCGAAAAAGGTAGAAGAAGCTCTTCAAGATGAAAATTGGGTTGAGTCAATGCATGAAGAGCTGAATCAATTTGTGAGAAATGATGTATGGGAACTTGTTCCTAGGCTTGAAAATGCTCATGTCATCGGCACCAAATGGATCTTCAAAAACAAAACCGATGAAGATGGTGAGATTATTTGGAATAAATCTCAGCTAGTGGCTCAAGGATACACTCAAGTAGAAGGAGTAGATTTTGATGAATCCATCGCTCCCATGGCAAGACTTGAATCTATCCACATTCTTATGTCAAGTGCATTCATTATGAACTTCAAACTCTACCAAATGGATGCGAAATATGAATTTCTAAATGGCCACCTGAAGAAGTGTTTGTTGAACAACCTAAAGGCTTCAAAGATCCTCACTTCCCGAATCATGTGCTGAGATTGAAGAAAGCTCTTTATGGCTTGAAACAAGCTCCTAGAGCTTGGTATGATCGGCTTACTCATTATCTCCTAGATAGAGGGTTCAAAAGAGGGTATGCCGACCAGACTTTATTTGACAAGAATGATGGGGATTACCTTCTCGTGGCTCAAGTATATGTTGATGACATAGTATTTGGAGCTACCACTGATGCTTGAGCTATAGAGTTTTGCGAGGAGATGAAGAGAGAATTTAAGATAAGTATGGTGGGGGAGCTTACATTTTTCTTGGGCCTTCAAGTCAAACAAAAGAAGGAAGGCATATTCATTTCACAAGAAAAATATACTAGAAATATTGTCAAGAAGTTTGGATTAGATTCCAAAAAGCATGCCTCTACTCCCATGAGTTCGTCTACAAAGCTTAATGTTAATCCTTCCGGGGTAGAAGTGAGTCCAACCTTGTATAGGAGTATCATTGGGAGTTTACTCTATCTTACAGCCAGTAGACCAGATATTGCTTTTAGCGTGGGTGTTTGTGCTCGATATCAAGCTACTCCGAAGGAATCCTACCTAACTGCGATGAAGCGAATCATACGATATGTCAAGGGAACTTCGGATTATGGCTTGTGGTACTCAAAGGACTTTAATGCTTGCCTTGCAGGTTATTCAAATGTAAATTGGGCAGGAAGTGTGGATGATTGAAAGAGTACTTCAGGTGGCTGCTTTTATCTTGGAAACAATCTTGTCTCTTGGATAAGCAAGAAACAAAATTTCGTGTCTCTCTCTACGACTGAAGTAGAGTACATAGTTGCTAGAAGTTACTGCACACAACTCCTTTGGATGAAAAACCTACTTCATGACTATGGGATTCCTCAAGATACAATGTGTATTTTCTGTGATAACACCAGTGCTATAAATCTCTCTAAGAATCATATTCATCATTTAAAGTCAAAACACATAGAGATACGTTACCACTTCATCAGGGATTTGGTGGAAGATAAAGTTGTATGTTGTTAGAACATATGTGATTCACTTGATAGGAACATATGTCACTATTTTATGTAATTGGCTTATCCTTTGACAAAACGCACTTTACTTGTATTTGGGTAGATCTAGGATGTGTTTAATACTTCAAGAAACTGCTTTTCAAGATTAAGTGTTGAAGACATGCAAGTCTATCCAAGATTCAAGCTGAAGAAGTGTTGTTCATTAAAGCTTGACAGCTAGCTATCCATCGAGCTTAAGAAGCTATTTCAACCCCGTTACTCGACAGCTGCTCGACAGCACCTTGACAAACAGCTATCTGTCGAGCTTTATGAAAAATAGAATTTCAGTTTTGTTTTGACTCTAATCCATGATTATGTGTTTGGGCCTTCTTTTCTTCTAACCCTAGACATATAAAAGGATTATTTTAAGGGCCGTCAAAGCTTATGCAAGTTGCACAAGTGTTGAGCAAAGTTTTTTCAAGCAATTTGTAACTGGAGACAAAGTTTTGCCCTAATTCATCATTCTTGTGAAGAAGTTGCTGTGTATGTGCACCGTAAGGTTTTGTGACCAAGCATCTTCTTGATCTTCATCGTTGGGATGAACTGAACAACTTTGCAGCCAACAACCTTCTTTAGTTGGTGATTGAAGTCACATACTAGGATCCCCGCATTGGTTAGTCACGTACTTAGGAGCTCTGCATCGAAAAGGGAAATTGTCACTACAGAACAAGTCCAATTGGGTATTAGGGTAAGGGTTCAACTGTAGGTTGGTATAAGGTACTGGGATTCCTTTACTTGTAACCACTTGTTATGATAATAGTTGAATTTCGGGAATGGTGACCTGAAAATCACCCGGTGGGGTTTTTGCCGTTAGGTTTTCCCCATCCGTAAACAAATCACTGTGTCATTTATTTTCCACTGCATATTTAGTTATTTGGTGATTTATTTGTGCTACCATGTGTTTGCATGTTAATTAACTTAATTAATTCACTTGGCTAAATTAATTGGTTAATTTATCATAAGGGGTCAATTCGTTTTTGGCCTATCAAGTGGTATCAGAGCAGACACACTCTAATTAGGGTTTAATCTTTGTTGTGTTGATCCATTGACCCCTGTTTGTTATGGCTAGAGGACAGTCGTTAATCATACCTCCTTTATTTAATGGCACTAACTATGCATACTAGAAAGTACGCATAAGAGCTTTCTTGCAGTCTTTAGATGAGAAAGTGTGGCAAGCTGTTAAGATAGGCTGGACCAAGCCGAAGGAAGTGTCGGCTGACTGGGATGATGCCAAGATCATGGCGGCAAACTTCAACAGCAGAGAGTTGAATGCCTTATCAGTGCGATCACCAATGAGGAGTTCAAGAAATTATCCTCCACTAAAACTGCTAAGGAAGCATGGACCATCCTCTAGACAACCTATGAGGGAACAAAGGCTGTTAAGGATTCAAAGCTTCAGAGGCTCACTACAAGCTTTGAAGAGATTAAGATGGAGGAGGATAAGTCGTTCAATGAGTTCTATGCCAAGCTCAAGGACATAGTGAACTCAACTTTCAATCTTGGGGAAACCATTCCTAAACCCAAGATTGTGAAAAAGGTGCTCAGATCTTTACCTGAGAGATTTCATGCTAAGATTACAACAATTGAGGAATCAAAGGACATTGAAAATATTCCTTTGACATAGTTAGTTGGAAATCTGCAGACCTATAAGTTAGGGTTGACAAGGATTGGCAACACCGGTAAAGGCAAGAGCATGGCACTGAAGGCCAAGAGCAGTGAGATAGATGAGTCTTCAGATGATGAAGATTCTAAGATGAAGTCCTACATCACTAGGAAGTTCAAGAAGTTTATAAAGAATGCCAATGGAAAGGGCTTTGACAAGGACCGTAGGCAATCCAGTTCTTCTCAGTTCAAGATCCAAGACAAAGGGAAGAAGGATGCAAGGGATGGCGATCAGTACACTATTCCCACAGGACCTAAGTGCTTTGGGCGTCAAGGCTTCGGTCACATGAAACAAGAGTGTCCTACATATCTAAAGAGCATTGGGAAGAGCAAGGCACTTGCTGCTACCTTGAGCGACACCAAGCCTGACGATGATTCTGACAGTGAGGATGACGGAATCTTGAATGCCTTCATTGCCACTGTTAATCCTATTGATGGGATTGTTGAAGATGTGGTTAAAGAAGAGGAATTGGTGGAATCCAAGTTTGAGAAGATGGGTGATCAAGATGATATCCATACAGCCTATAAGAAATTATACAAGCTTTCTGAGAAACATGAGAAACTTTACAGGCTGACCACCAAGAAGCTCAGTGATGTGGAGCTTGATCGTGAAGAGCTGTCCACAAAGTTTGATAAGGCTAATCAAACTATTGGAGCACTGAGGTACAAGAACAATTTCTTGGTTGAGAAGACCAAGAAGCTTGAAGCAAAGTTGTTTCAAGTTAGAGCTCAATTGGAGAGGACTTCAAGTACAAAGCTTGATGAGATGCTCAGTCTTCAAAAATCTGCTTCTGATCGAACAAGTTTATGGTATGGTTTCTCTTCCTCTAATATTGCTTCTACTAGTACTACTGTTTTTGTTTCTCCTAGCAATAATGTTGAAATTGAGAACAATAATGTTAAAACTGTTTTAGCTAGTGAGAACTTAGACAAAGGAAAATCTATCTTAGGAGCACCCCTTAAGCAAGATAAGAAGGAAGCTAAGAATCCCAGGGCTAAGAAGGCTAACTCTCAAAAGCCTAAACAAAAGAAGCAGCATCTTTGTCATCATTATAGAGTTGCTGGTTATACTCAACCAAATTGCTATAAGTGGCTTGCCACTTAACAGAGCAACGGCATGATAGCATATGGAAGCCAGAATCAGCTTCAATCCTCTCTTCCCCCCCTTGGAGATCTTCTCAAAGCCCTCATATTCCTTTCAAACTTGAACGGTCTAAATTCTTCCCCCTCACCGCCGATTCAAAGGTTTAATCAAAGGAAAGGTTCTTCCAAGGTGTGGAAGGAAAAGGGCTCCAAGTGATTCTATCACTTTTCTTTCTATCTTTTCTTGTTTTTGTGTGTGCATTACTTGTGTATTTTGCTTTCTAATTTTGAGTTGGTCTAGTTTTTATACTTTGCATTGTTTAACTTTTTTTTTAGTTTTGACTATTTTGTTTTTAATATAAAAATCAAAAATCAAAAAAAAAATTGAAAATTGAAAAATAAAAAAAAATACAAAAACAGTGTGTCTTATGTGTACATTGGTACTTGTGTACCTTAGATGGCTATTGAAACAAAGTTTTCTAAACTTTGTATCTCTTGTAGCTTAGATGAGAATCTCTATGCACAACTAAACAAGTGAGCTTTGTGGCTCTTGTTTGTGATGAGTATGATTAAGTTATCTCTTATACTTAACACTCGTATCACTCTTTTTGATGGGAAGGACTAGAAAATCTTAAGAGAAAGGCATAAATAACCATCTCACCACTGTTGCCCGCCAATCATAATATGACACCTGTATGCTTCGACATAGCAAAAGTGCAATGTCAATGATATTTGTGTGCTTCGGCATAGCAAAATTGGAATGTCAAATGCTTACCATCATTGGGTATTTCTTTTCTCTCTCTTATATGCCCATGCATGATTTGCATATATAAAATATGCAAAGAAAATGAAAAGCAAAAAGATCAAAATGCTTTAAATATGATTGCAAGCGTGTATTCTAGGAGATGTGAGAGTTATAGGATGTACCTCATAGGTGATAGTCCCCATCAAACAGTTATGATTGTGTGTGAGTTAAAGTGATTTTCTCATATCTCAAATCATCATAACATGTATACACTTATGCAATCTTGCGATGTTTTTCACACACAACTCGCAATATTTTTTGCTACTTTTGATACATGTGCAGGTACAATGTGATTTGGCCATCACAAGGTTTTACATATGTTAATGTATGCTCACTAAACTATCTTGACTTGTTTTTGAAATATAAAATTAGTTAGACTTGTTTAGTGTGTGTGTGTGTTTTTGGGATCATTATGCTTAAAATTTTTTTTGAGAGATGATTTTGAGAGCTTAAAATGTTGATTGGATCCTTGGTTGAGTTGCATGCTTGATTGCATTCATATCTGTGTTTTTCCCTTTCTTGAAAAACAATTTTTAAGTAATCTCGACACCTCTTCGATACCTCCTCGACACCTAGCTATCTGTCGAGCTCTTAAGGTCTTTTTTTATTACAATCTCGATAGATCCTCAATAGCTGGTGGATCGAACGAGAAAGTTCCTGGACCCTCAATAGCTTCTCGACACCTGGTGGATCGATCTAGCCTCATCTCTTGTGTCTGATGTTTTTGTACCTTGACACTTTCTCAACGGAAAAATCCTCGACACCTGGCTCGATACCTTTCTCGACACCTCTCAACACCTCATTTGTCGAACCTCATTTCTCTCGATCTCTCTCTCGATACCTCTATCTTTTCACCTCCCAAACTTTTCTCACTTACTCTTAACCTCTTTCCCAAGGGATTCTAAAGCCTAATCAAGTTTTTCCTCACTTGGTATGTCTCTAATCCCTCATTTTCATGCATTTCATTCTCTAAAACCTAAGTTTTGGGGGATTTTGAAAAATTTCAGGGTTTTCAAAATTGATGAGTGTTTGTTGAAATTTTGGACTGGGTTTTGCTTAAATGAGTTTAAAATCTCATACATTGCATCACATTAGCATAATAACAGTATTATCAAGCATTTTCAATGTGTGCAATTGATTGTGTGCTGGTAGGATTGGATTGGGCTAAGCCCATGATGCAATTTCTTTTGCATATCATATGTTCATGCATTCCCCATGCATATGTACTTTCTTTTCAATATACTTGTTATATTTGAACTGCTTTGGAGCTTTTCTGATTGGCTTTCTTTCTCTCCCCCCTCCTTCTGTTTACGTTAGTCTTGTCTATGGCACCTAGGCGTAAGACAACTTCGTTCTAGAACCCTTTGTGTTCTACGACATCGTCTTCTTCTGATCCTACTCCTTCTCATATTCAATTCCGTGATGAGGATGCCTGAAAGGACTTCTCGGAGAACTTTTCTCGACGAGGTGTTCATTTGGAATGTCGAGTCATTTTGGCCGACTTCGCTGACACTGACCTTCCTACTGTCATTCACAGTCGGGGATGGGAGTCACTGTGTGACGTCTCGGTCACTTGTCCGACCATGTTGATCCAGGAGTTTTACTCCAACATGCATGGTTTCGATTTTTCAATACCTCTCTTTTCTACTCGCGTTCGAGGTACACGCATTGTAGTCACACCGTAGTTTGTTGTGGATGTGCTTCATGTTCCGAGGGTAGAGCATCCTAAGTTGTAAGCGTCTGCGGACTATGTCCAAAGACAAGATGATTTCCGCTTTCTATAAGCATCCTGCAGATTGGGGTGATCGTCAGTTCACACCATGTCGGCCTTTTGCTAAAGGTCCTAGATTCATGAACATGATGATGACTTTTGTTTTACACCCACTCTCTCACTATAACTCTATCACAGAGCCTCGTGCTCGTTTTTTTGCTTTCTTTATTAGAGCACCTCACTATAGATTTTCCTTCACATTTCATTCTTTCTATCTTAGATGTGTATAGGGATACGGCTACCCATGATAAGCTCATTTTCCCTTCGGCTATCACGCGGATTCTATGCCATTTTTCTGTTCCTTTTCCCTCTTTCGACCATTTTCCTATCATGTGTGCCATAGACTACGCTACCGTTAAATGCAGCGAGGTGCAGTTTCAATCTCGACAGTCGAATTCAACAGCTCCTCCCTCTCATTCTACTCTGTCTCGTTTTGCTCCATCCATATCTGCTCCCTCTTCTTCTTCGGGTGATGTGACTCTAGGAGACATCATGGCACAGCTGCAGCACATGGATGCTCGCCTTGATACACTCTCTACGAAGTTGTATCAGGTGAACGTTTGTGTCGGTCGTATTACACGACGACAGGCGACCATGGGTGGTTATGCTCCTGAGGCTTTTCCTCCACCACCTCCTCTAGTGGCTTCTGAGTTTAAGGATGATGATGATGATGATGATGATGATGGTGATGACGATGATGCTTCGGATGATGATGATGGAGATGCTAACTCTACCGATGAGATGTCTACTTGACACTCTTACCATTTATCACTCGTGACAAAAAGGGGAAGTAGTTTTGGATATGAGAGTAGTCATTCTTAAGGGGAGAGTTAGTATAGGACATTTTGTTAGAGGGAGTGTTGATATCTGAGGGATGTAGTGAGGATTACATGTATCTTTTTTTCTTTTCTTTATCTTAGATACATTTGTTCTTGTACAAGGGTCTTGTGATCATTTTGACATATATTGTACTTATCTTCTTTATATATGTTGATGTATGTTTCTTTCACCTACCCTTACATGTGTTGTTTCTTTTCTCTCTTTATGCACATGCTTCTTATTACATGTATGCAATTTATTATTTCTGTTTCAAACAAAGATGCCTTGATGAGTTTTGTTTAAAAGTGTTTCAAAAATACAGGTTGTCAAAGTCTTCTTGCCATAAACTCTCTTCTTGCAAAGTTTTTTAAGAGTTTGTGTTAGAATAGATTTTATTGTATTCAACAAGTAAATATGAGTTGAGTGATTTATGACTTCTCTCATATGTTCATTTGTTTGTTGTGGTTTTGTCACAGATTGCCAAATAAGGAGATTGTTCGAACATATGTGATTCACTTGTTAGGAACATATGTCACTATTTTATGTAATTGGCTTATGCTTTGACAAAACGCACTTTACTTGTATTTAGGTAGATCTAGGATGTGTTTAATACTTCAAGAAACTGTGTTTCAAGATCAAGTGTTGAAGACATGCAAGTCTGTCCAAGATGCAAGTCTGTCCAAGATGCAAGTCTATCCAAGATTCAAGCTGAAGAAGTGTTGTTCATTAAAGCTCGACAGCTATCCATCGAGCTTAAGAAGCTGTTCCAGCCCCGTGGCTTGACAGCTGCTCGACAGCACATCGACAGACAGCTATCTATCTAGCTTTATGAAAAACAGAATTTCAGTTCTGTTTTGACTCCAATCTGTGATTATGTGTTTAGGCCTTCTTTTCTTCTAACCCTAGACATATAAAAGGATTATTTTAAGGGTCGTCAAAGTGTATGCAAGTTGCACAAGTGTTGAGCAAAGTTTGTTCAAGCAATTTGTAACCAGAGACAAAATTTTACCCTAGTTCATCATTCTTGTGAAGAAGTTGCTGTGTATGTGCACCTTAGGGTTTTGTGACCAAGCATCTTCTTGATCTTCATCGTTGGGATGAATTGAAGAACTTTGCAACCAACAACCTTCTCTAGTTGGTGATTGAAGTTGCGTACTGGGATCCGCGCATTGGTTAGTCACGTACTTGGGAGCCGTGCATTAAAAAGGGAAATTGTCATTACAGAACAAGTCCAATTGTGTATTGGGATAAGGGTTCAACTGTAGGTTGGTATATAGTATTGGAATTCCTTTACTTGTAACCGCTTGTTATGATAATAGTAGAATTTCGGGAGTAGTGACCTGAAAATCACCCAGTGGGATTTTTACAGTTAGGTTTTTCCTATTCGTAAACAAATCACCGTGTCATTTATTTTCCGCTGCATATTTAGTTATTTGGTGATTTGTTTGTGCTATCACGCATTTGCATGCTAATTAACTTAATTAATTCACTCGGCTAAATTAATTGGTTAATTTATCACAAGGGGTCAATTCGTTTTTGGCCTATCATATGTCTTGAATTCATACATACAGACAATTAAAAGGCAGATATCTTCACCAAGCCTCTCGATGGTCCACAATTTGAATCACTTTGTAAGACCATCGGTGTTCGTACAATTCCTTGAATCTCATGTGTGATGTGTGCTTTACCTCTTTATCTTGATTTGATTTCTCTATTGTAGGGCACACACTACTTTGTAGGCTATTTATATAGCACGTTCTGTTTGTTTGCTATTTGCTTTGAATGTTTTTACATCTCTATTTTATCAACCTTTATTTTTTTGTGTCAAAAATCCAAAAATATATAAAAAGTAGAAGATCCAAAAAGTTTGATCCACATTATTGTGTATTGTCACAAGCATGTTTTGCCTTGTACCTTTGTACTAATGACTTTGTCCATTTATGAGTGTAGCTTGTTCTTTATGTACTCATATCATTGTGGGAAAAATCTTGACATCTATGTGACTATTGTAAATAGATCTTCAAACTTGTCATGAATGATTAGTCAATGGTTTTGTTGATCTTGAAACTTGCATAGACTTGTGCCTATATATCTTCCCACTCTTTTCTTTTTTTTCTTTTTTTTTTCTTTTTTTTGCTTAAAGAGCTCAACAAATGTAAATCTCCAAATGAAAAGAGATAATGAGCTACAAAAGCCATCGCACATACTAGTATTTTACTAGGAAAAAGGGAAAGAGACCTTTATATAAATGTATGATGCCCAAAAAGCCAAAGGCTTACTCATCAAATTGAAATATAAAAAATTTCAGGCATCGATCTCAAAATAAGATGTAATGGTTCAAAAAGATCAAATGATATGATGTATATAGAGCCAAATGAAAATCTTCATAGTTATGTTATCATGTTTTGTGGGAAGTCATATGTGCATAATTGAGATGGGTCACTCATCCTAGTGCTAATTGTGTATGTCTTGGTTGAATTGATCATTGAAACTTCACATTAGACTAAGGACTATCTCATTTTTGGTACCCACACACATCACACATGTCTATGTTCCATGAATGCCTTATTCATTTGTGTGATTGTACTTGATTAAATGTGTTGCACATGCTCAATTATATGTTGATCAAACACAAAAAAAAAATTTGAGTGTTTTAATCGTTTTTGGAAAGTATTTTTGTTTTGAAAAATCCCAAAAATTTCAAAAACTGTGCAACCTCACATTTCCCGTTTCAGATTTCTTGTATTGGGTGTTTTGATGATTTATGTGAATATGATGCTTGAATATGGGTATTTGCTGTTTTGATGCGATTGTGTTGTGGGTTTTGATGGTTTTCTGTTGTTACTCTTTGCCTTTGGCTGCACAATGTGATATTTGTGGCACACACTCATTCAGTGACATGCTTTTTGGTGTAACATGATGCAGCTTAACAATATCTCCATTCAAGAGATCAGCTGTGAAAGAAGGCAGCAGCAAAGGGAAAGAGCCCGTGATTGATGTTGATGATCTTTCTCCTAGGCCAAAGAGGACCCGATCACCAACGAGAGTGTATGACCCTAACAATTCCAGATCTTATGCTGCTTTTTAGTCATATGAGAAATTCTTTAGAGAAGCCTCATTGCTGGTTGAAAGGGCTGTTGACCAGCCGTCTCTTCGGGACACCAACATTCCTAGATGGTTTGCCATCAAGGATTGGAACTTCCTTCTCTCCAACCTTGATTATGCATACGAGAATTTGGTGAAAGAGTTCTATGCTAATGCCATTGTTGAAAGAGAGGAGCTTAAATGTTGGGTTAGAGGAAAAAGTTTCTCAGTGACTCCTGTTTATCTGGAAAAAATTTTACACATCAACCGGCCAATGTTTACTAATACACCGGTATATGATGATTTAAGTCCGGATGAGGATTTACTTCGGGATGCTTTTGGAAGAAACTTGGAATTCTAGCCAAATGGGAACTCCATCAGTGTTTCCTCATTATCTCCGGAACATAGGGTACTTACAATAATCATGTTTCACAATCTGTATCCTCTATCCAGCACTGGGTACATGAATCTCGGGAGAGATTTATTCCTTCATGATCTGATTACTGATGAAGAGATCGATATTTGTGCTCATATCTTTCATATTTTGCACAAAACTGTTGCAAGAACTGACTCAAGGACTTGCATTCCTTTTTGCCGCCTCATTTCAAGGATATTGAAACTCAAAGGCATTCATCCATCAGAAGATGAGTCTCCCTACCCAAAGCCAAGTCCAATCAACATTCGTACGTTCAACGCTAGCATTGGTCATACTCAGAAGGGAATCAAGACAGAGACTCCAGCTTCTTATAGTCATTCACGCTCTAGCTCATCCTCCTATGATGAGAAGTTCGACGACATTATGGCATCCGTCTATGACATAAGCACTAAGATGTCTAGACTCGCCTCTCTCCTGCACCATCACACCATCTGTTGTGATACGAAATTCACCTTTCTCCAAACTCAATTGGACCAAATTTAAAGGAAACTAGACGAAAATGAGGACTAGCTATTCCATGACAAAAAGGGAGAGATGATGATGATAGGGGGAGGAAGAACCTGATCAAAGGGGGAGTATTGACGTTAAAGAGTAGGAGATAGAAAAGGCCTATGTTTAATGTTTTGGTTAATGTTATTTTATATTCAATACTTTGATTTGTACCCATGCTTATGTAGCTTAGTACTTGTTGTTAAATGTTATGCATTTCTTTAAGTACATCACTCTTATGCCCTTGTTGGATTTTATATCCTTGATGCAATTACTTTGGTTTTTGTCTCGTTTGAGTGTTGGACATGCAAATGATACTTTGCATTGAGCTTATTAGCTTGCATGTCCAAATGTTCATTCCTTGTGTGAATAATCATTGTAATCACTATTTTATAGTGATCGTTCGTTTTTGGTCAAGCTATGCTTTATTGCTTTAAACTCTTTTGCTTGATTGCATTGTGCTTGCTCCATATACATTTCAAGTTTTCTACATACAATAATCATATTATGTTGTTGTTTTCAGGAAATACTTGTACGTATGGTTCAAGAGCTTCACAGATTCTATAATTAGCTGTGAGTGAGTTTTGTTCAACTGTTCCCAACTCACATGTTAAGTCTAGAGTTTGTTTTAGAGTTTTGACACGAAATAGCCAAAGGGGGAGATTGTAAGGTTGAATTTAATCAACCATTTTGTTGGCTTTATTCCGTGCCAATTTGCTTGTAATTCAGCATTTTGAAACCCTGTATTTAGGTGGAAATCATCTTAGGGTAGAGTGTGAGAGAATGTGAAGAAAAGCTCAAAAGTGTGCACTCAAGTAGGGCCTCACGACTGGATCTCGAGACTGGCTCACGATTGGCGAGTCACCAAAAGAGGCACACGTGTGAAGCATGCAAGGGAGCTGAAGAGTCATGCCAGCTAGAGCACCACAGGACAAAACTTCCAGTTTGGCCAGGCAGTTAACTTGTGATTCAAACTCGCGACTCATTCCAATCGTAAGCCCGAGTCGCCAGACAACTCTGTTTGTTACAAACCTTACCTTTTGCATTCCAAACACACACCAGTATAAATACACTTATACCCACATATTGTAGAGAGCTTCCAGAGAGAATTTTGAGAGAAAAACAAGATTGACTCATCCACAATCTTTATACTTTGATTCTCTAAATTCCTTTACTCTCACCCTCTCTATTGTTACATCCTTGTGAGGTACATTAGCCAAATCCTTATCTCACCATACCCATATTTGTGAGAAGATTATTTGGTGCTTGGGAAGTATTTAGGAAGGGACCAATTGATATTGGTTAATGCAATGGGCAAATTGCGGGATCCGGTAAGCTAGAGAAGATAAAGGTAAAATATTCCAACGGTAAAATATTCCAACAGTAAAATGAGACAGGATAGAATAACCCTCCAGCCCCCATTAACTATTTCATAATTTAAGAAGAGTGTCTACATCTCCAAAATCATAATCCATAGGTTCTAGTGAGAAGAAGTCCTCCAATACAAGAACATGAGGGAAAAACTCTATAGTAATCATTACATTATGACCTAAATGAATAAACAAACACTATAGGCTCCATTATAACAAGCAATGGAGAGAGCTTAGTGTTAGATGAAGGGGAGAGAGAAATTCCAACTGACGCAACAAGACTATTATTATGCCAAGGTATGCTCATTAAGATAGTAAATGTAGTGGGTAGTAAGGGTCATTTTGGCAGTATGAGTAGTGAGAGAAAGAGTATTTAGTGAAGCTACTCAGACTTTCTGTTGTGGGATGGATGAGAGCTTATGAGTAGAGGTGTGAGGGGTATTTGTGAGCTAAGGGCTGAAGGGCTTAGTTCTAATTTTGAAACTAAGAGCGTAAAAGCTCAAAACCTCACTAAGAGCTTAAGAAAATTAGAGAAAAGAAAATAGAGTAGTTTATGAAGGAATTGTTCTTCTCTATTAATGTGTCTTGAGGTGTTGGTGAAGAGCTTTATTTATAGTTGAGTTTAAGGGGGTTTTCACGAAATAATATCTGCCAAAATCAATCTCAATCTTCAAAAAACTGTTCCTAGGATTTGGCCAAGAATGGTAAGTTCAGCTTTAAGGTGTTCTTGCTGTTTTGGATAATAGCAACTAGAGGTTCTGATTTAGCATTAAATGTTGATTGTCCTCAGCCAATGAGATTAGAGCATGTATTAGGCTAATGATCTTGGTTATTTGCTACTAGTATCAGAGCTTCCTAGGGTAGATTTTGTCACCCCAAGCCAAGTGTCAACCTTGGAGCCCTCTGCTAGAAACTCTACTGGGGATCTCATTGGTGCCTTCAAACCATAGTTTCCTAAGTTTCTCCATTAGGGTTCATGTGTTTGGTTAATGAACCAGAAAATGTACATTTTTGGCATGGTAATAGGCTGTTCATGACTACCCCTTGTTCCTTGACCGATTGTGTTGGAGAAGAGAGAAAGCATGGCTGGCTTCAGCTTCACAGCTTTATGTCTTGTCAGCACAGCTTTATGTCACATCAATAATCATAAAAATTAGCTTGCCAGGGAAGGGTGTAAGCTCAGCTGGACATGTGCCCCCTTCTGAAGGATCTTATTTGACATGCTGAAAATGATGGTAGTGGTCCCCAACTTTCATCTTAGCTATGCTGAAACTTGACTAGTGGCTAGTCTAACCACTTTAGTTACTTAAGTGAGCTTTGGTTGCTGAGATTAGCACATGGATTGGGCTGTCTCGGCTGGGCCTTGCTTTTAGGCTTTCTTGGGCTTGTTCATTCCTACAAAATGAATAGTTTTGCCATGGGTAATATACATGGGCTTTTGTAGTTAGAGTTTCTTATGGAAAAAATAAGCATAGTTGCTATAAATTTTGTAAAAGAAATAGTTTTGAAATGTGGGTAATATGTCATAAGAAATTTATATTTCCCATGAGTTTGGGGATTTAGTATATCAAAATATGTTTTTGCCAAAGAATAGTTTTGGGTTTTCTGCATAATATAATTCTTTTTCCAAATAACATTTAGGCTTTGGTAGAATAATTTTTTTCCCAATAGTTTTGGGTTTTTTTTTTTTTTTTTTTTTTTTTTTTTAAGGAGATGCCAAACTAAAGTTGCCAAAAGAGTATTGGGTTTTTTGTAAATATTTGCCAAAATAATATTGGGCTTTTGTAAATAGTTGCCAAAATAGTATTTCGGCTTTTGTAAGCAATTTAAGATTTTGTAAAAAATATTGTCGTGTAGCAACGGGCTTTGTAATAGTGCCATGTAGCAATAGGCTTTACGGTGCCGTGTAGCAACAAGCTTTAGGGTGCCATGTAGCAACGAGCTTTAGAAGTGCTACGTAGCAACGAGCTTTAGGGTGCTATGTAACCACAGTCTTTAGAGGTGCCGTACAGTGATGGGCTTTAGAGGCGCTGTGTAGCAACGGGCTTGAGCGTGCTGTGTAGCAATGGACTTTAGGGTGTCATGTAGCAATGGACTTTGTAAGAGAGTTTTGTTGGGCTTTTTAGGTTTTGTCCACAAGGTAAGTGAGTTTAGTCTTTTATTAAGATGACATAATTTTGTGGCCCAATTTTGGTAATGGTATGAGAAGTATTTGTGAGAGCCCAAGTTGGGTATTATGTGGGAAATAATGGTTAATATTTGTTAGGGCCTAAGTTGGGTAATATGTGGGCAATATTATAGTAATTTGTTAGAAATATTTGTGGGGGCCCAAAATAATTTATGGGGCTTGTATTGGAAGTATTTTTATGAGTGGGCCAATGAAATTAGCACCTAAAAAATTGTACCTCAACATTTAGCCCCCACCCCCCAAGTCACGTGTGAACAGTTTTTGTTTAGTCACACATGCGAGTTTGAAATTTGGTAGCAGTTGTGAGTAGTGGGCTTCTTCCAACGTTTAGCATCAATTAGTCTCTAGGTTTTTTTTGTATTAAATGTTGGAGTCTTCCCCATGTCTTGTCACTTTAGCTTTCACATTGACTAGTAAAAAAGGCTGGCCTAGATTGCTTCCCTTTTAGTTTGCTTAGACCGAAAAATAGAGAGAGTGAGTTAGAGAGAGACTCTTCTTCTTCATCTTCTTATTTTAGGCCAAGGGTGAGAGAGAGCAACACATACTTTTGGCCAAGGTAGAGAGAGAAACTGGGCTTTTGGCAAAGTAGGGAGAGAAACCAAGCTTTTTCTTCCTCTTTTTCTTGTCTTCAATAGAGAGTGAGAGAGCAACATGGAGTTTCAGCAAGGCAGAGAGAGAAATAGAGCATTTTCCCTTTCTTTTCCTTGTTTTTGATCAAGATTAAGAGAAACAGAGACTCCTTTCCTCCTTATTTTTAGTGGTAGCAGTGGGTTCTCTTTATGTGACTTGTATTTTGGAAGAAATATTTCTTGCTTCTGTGGGTCATGGCTAAAAGAGAAGGACTGCTAGATTTTGGTGGTGCTAGTACTGTTGGAATGGTTGTGCCAGGTGGTGAGGCTATGGCTGGAGGTAAGGCTAAGGTTTTTGCTGTGGGTGTTGGTGTAGAGGCTAGGCGAGGAGAGCCCTTGTTGCCATTGCACCCATGGTATTACTCGACTTCTCTATTTCCAACAGTTGGGGCCCTTGAGGTTAGCCCACCTGGTGTGTTGAAAAAGTGGATTCTTAAAGGTGAAGGATCTTGGTCTCACTAGTACTGCTAAGGAAGCTGCTACTAGTATGCCCAGCCAAAGGCATGTTGTTTCTTCGACTGTTCATGATATTCACCACAGCAAGGAACCTCCAAGTATGATAATTCTAAGTCATTCACATTAAGTAGAGTAAGCCTCCTATTCAATAATGCTTGGCTGTATAAGTGCTTTCTATTACTGTTGGAGATGTAATTTTGTTTATTTTGGGTAGAGTCATAGAGTGAATCTTCTAGTGCTGCTTTTAAGAGAATGAGTCTTGAAGAATTCTTGGAGCAATTTGAAGAGGATGAGGAGAATGAGAAAGTGGCAACTAATTTCTATCCCCTCTCATGTGATATTGTCATGTTCTAGCAGTCTGAGGTTCCTGTAGAAGGTCAGTCACTTGTAAAAGAGATTGTAGAGAAATATCCACACTTCATGACTGGATGTAAGCTAGGTGCTTCATTGAGAAAGTTTGGGCTTCAGTTGCTTGTTGTAGTGCTGCTGGATATGCAACATACAAAGCTTGAAAGTTCAAATTTGAAGAAGGCACTTGAATGGAAGAATGCTCTCAAGGATTTGCTGTTCATGAAGTTTGGAGTCCAATTTATCCTTGATAAGATTCAGACTACTGCTGAGGCTTGCATTGCTCAAGATAATGAGAACAAGTTGAGTGAGCTTGTAGTGAAGATAGCTAATGTTGAGAAAGAAATTGCAACAAAGACAGTCGAGCTTTCTCTTTTGATGAGCCAAAGGGACATAATGATGCAATCATCGTTAGTTGGAGCTTGGAGGTGCTTCTTCCTCAGCAAAAACCTTTGGCAATGCCTTATTAGACTAGCTTTTCATTAGTAGTTTAATATTTTGAAAAATCTTTCCTTGAAACATGTTATGTATTTTGGATTTATTCAGCTATGTAGGCTATGTTTTGTGCAAAGATGCATTAGCCATATGAACTTTATGTAGTAGTTTGGTATTTCTCCAGTTGTACAAGTTGTGTTTTGTTTACGTACAAGTATATGAATTTGTTTTCATGAAAAAATGCTTCATTTATCAGAGAATAGTATGTTCAAGCTAAAATATAGTCGTGAAAATCATATATATAGTTTTGAAAATATTTGTTGTGCTCAAGACTATTTTGGTTCAAAACACCTAGCTATTGAAACTGTTACTTTATTTATAGTTTAGAATATGCATGATTATGTATAAAAAGCAATATTAGAGTGCTTGTAAATATAAGAAATTCATATTTGAGGCAAAAAGCAATGCTTACTTCTTATTCATATAGTAGTGGTTTAGGATTGTACAAGGAGAGTTACTTGGTACATACTTGAAAGTTGAGCTAAGTAGAGTACAACCTAAGCCATTTGCCATTAATAGGTTCCGCGAAACTTTCACCTTCCACTGTAGCTAGACGATAAAAATCATTGTCATTGGCATCCCTTATGAGATAGGGCCTCTCCCAACTTGGGGCAAACTTGGAGGGTGCTGAGAGATTCCTCCTTACATGATCCACTGCCTTTAAAAACATTTGTCCTTTGACAAAAACCCTGGATTTCAAGGCCTTGTTGTAAGCATTGGCCATCTGCTGCTGATACCGCTGGGTGTGGTTATAGGCAAAATTTCATGTCTCCTCCAAGGTTTTGAGGTCCATAGTTCTAATTTCTGCACAAGTGGCAGCATCCATATCTATTTTTTTGGCCATAAACAACCCTTAGGGTAGGAACCAATAGCTTAATTGGAGATGTAGCCTCAGAACCATATACAAGAGAGAATGGTGATAGTCCGGTAGTTGTTTTGCTTGAGCTTCGATATGCCCACAAGGTTTCCAATAGGTGTTCTGTCCAACCACCCTCATATTCATGCACCATCTTGCTGAGAATTCTCAATAGCACCTGGTTGATAGCTTCCGCTTGGCCATTGCTTTATGGATAGTAAGGAGTAGATTTGCGGTGCTTGATGTGGCGGTGGTCAAGTAATTTCTAGATATCTTTGTTGACGAAAGGAGTGCCATTGTTAGTAACAATCTTGTGAGGGATGCCAAATCTACAAATTATGTGCTCTCGAATGAAATTTTCAACATTTGGGCCTGTAACCTTCTTTAATAGAATGGCTTCAACCCACTTTGTGAAGTACTAGGTAGCAACTAGTATCCAAATATGACCCTTGGATGCTAGATTAATTGGGCCTATTAGATCAAGTCCCCAAGTAAGGAATGGCCAAGGAGTTTTCTTGTTTTGGAGGTTGGTGGGATGAGAGTGTATGAGATTCCCATGGACTTGGCAAGTATGGCATGTCTTCACACATTCAACTGCATCTTGTTTCTTGGTGGGCCAGAAATACCCAAGATTGAGTAGCTGCTGGAGAAGTCATTTTTTGCCTTGATGGTCACCACACTCTCCCACATGTACCTCTTTCATGACTAATTATGCCTCAAGGTTTCCTAGACACCTCAAGGGTTCCTTATTGAATCCCATCTAGAAAAGAATACAACCTTCAACAAAGTAACAAGTAGTTAATTTTCTCAAGCGGTAGGCTTCCTCATGGCTACTGGGCAGAATGCCCTCTATAAAATAGTCAAGAAAGTGTATACGCCAATCACTTGTGGTGAAGACTGCATATGATTCCATTTGATCAAAAGTGTATTGGTAGTTGGTGCATTGTTCTTGGACAATGGCAACTTGTTTGCTCATTTCTGGCCAGTAATATCTTGACTGCTAAAGGCATCTGTAGAGACTGACAGAATTGCTAGAGCCAAGGGATTTTTAATGAACTTCTTTTAATCGCTTAGTGGACTCATCAAGGCTCAAGCATCTAGCTATAACTCCTCTAGGAAGCTTTTTGTAGAGCTCTCCTGCCATCAAAGTGTAATCTTTGAGTACTTTCAAATGATCTTTCTTATCGGGTGATAATAATGCTTCTTTAAGGGATGACCACCAATTTGTCTGTTCCAGTGGTTGATCAAAGAATTCTTCTTTCAGCATTTGTATGACTGGAATGGGCCTTTTCACAACAGTGATATATGTGGTTGCACCCTTAAAACTGACTTTTGATCCCAAGGTAGCTAGAGCATCGGCAAAGCGATTGTCGAACCTTAGAGAGTGTTCAATGTTGAATTCTTCAAAATAGTCATCCAACCTTTGAGCCATAGCTCTATATGGAGCTAAAGATGGTTCATTGAGTGCAAAATCTCCTTTGGCTTGACAAACAACTAGATTTGAGTCTCCGATTACTCGAAGGTTCTTGGTACCTGTTTCACGAGCTACTGCTAGGCCCATAAGATATGCTTCATATTCAGCCATATTGTTGGTGCATGGAAAATCAAGCTTGAATGACATAGCCACTACTTCTCCGGTGTTCTTGGATAGAATTATTCCAGCTCCTCCTTCGAAACTAACTATTTCCATCAGATCAATTTCTAGTAGCTCGCCAGGTACATTATCAGTAATGCTCCAACTGTCTTCTACAGGAAAATTTGACAACAAATCAGCAATAGCTTGACCCCTTACGGCTATTGGGGTGAATGTGATGATCTCAAATTCAAATAATTGCAAAAGCCATTGTGCCAACCTTCCAAACAGACTTGGGCACCTCAAGAGTGAGTGGATTGCATAAGATTTTGTTAAGAGCTGTACCGTGTGAGCTAACAAATAGTGACTCAACCATTGGGTAGCATATATTAGGGCAAGACAAGCCCTTTCAGCCATTGGGTAGCGAGTTTCAGCATTTTCTAGCTTTTTGCTGATATAGTAAACAGGTTGCACAATCCCTTCTTGATCATCTTGGGCTATGAGTGCCCCAATTGCTTCGTTGTTGGTAGCCAAGTACAGCTTGAGTGGTTTTCTTGGTATGGGTGTACATACGGTTGGCAATCTGGTCAAAAGTTGTTGTAGCTAAAGGAATGTCTGCTGGCATTTAGAAGTCCAGTAAAAGGATCTTCCTTTTTTCAGCAGTGGTGTAAAGACAACTGTGAAGGCAGTTAGACCTGGAATGAACCGTTGGATGTATGAAAGTATACCATGAAAACTTTTGAGTTGTGTGAGTGTGGAAGGTGGTTTCATAGTAACAATGGCTTACACTTTGCTAAGATCAACATCTATGACTCTTTGGTGGAAAAGAAATCCTAGAAATTTTCCAGCCATAACTCTAAAGGCACATTTGAGTGGATTCATGCGAAGCTGGTAAAGCTAACACATTTCAAAGACTTTTTGCAAGATAACAAGATTATCATTTCTTGTCTGACTTCACAACAATGTCGTCCACATAGTCTTCAATTTTTTTGTGCATCATGTCATGAAAGATTGCGGTCATGGCCCTTTTTATAGGTATCTTCAGCATTTTTGAGACTAAAGGGCATGGCAGTGTAATAGAAGTTGCCAATAGGAGTTTGGAAGGCTGTCTTGGCTGTATCTTTGGATGATATTTTGATCTAATTGTAACTGCTGAAAACATCCATGAATGAAAACATAGCATGTCCAGTAGCTGAGTCAATGAGCATATCCATGTTTGGAAGTGGAAATTCATCTTTGGGGCATGCTTTATTAAGATTCTAGAAGTGGACATTACGTCGTATTTTTCCATTCTTTTTATTGACTGGTACAATGTTGGAAAGCCACTTTGGACGCATGATGTGCTTGATGAACCCAACTGTGAGGAGTTTCTAGGCTTCATGAATAATTTGAGCTTCAACATCAGGATGGAAGGTTCGCATGGGCTATACTACTGGTTTTGCCCTTGGTTCTACATTAAGAGCATGTGCTACTAGGTTAGGATCCAAACCGAGCATCTCATGGTACTCCCAAGCGAAGACATCAATGTACTCCTTTAATAATGAAATGAGTTTAACTTTTTCCAACGGTGGTAAAGTTGCATTAACTGAAGTTGGTCGCTGGACATTAGGATCATCATTGAGATTAATGGTTTCTAGCTCCACATCAAGTGAAAAATTGGTCATTGTTGAAGGCTCTTCAGACGGTTCTACTGGACTGCTAGGCAGATTCTCTTTTGTCGTTGGGGCTTCTTTTTCTTGAGTATAACAACACGTTGGCGTAGTACTTGCTTCATTCAGCCTAGGACCTTTTTATTTAAGATAGCTAGGCCCCGCGTATTGTCATAAATAATACCCTAAATGACCATCTAGTAGCTGGACTTGCATATATCGTGGCTATGAGACACTGTTGGAGTTTCCCTATGTTCTCTTTTCTTTCTCCTTTGATCAATGAGAGACCTTATGTCTATTTCTGGATCATTCTCAATGTCTTGCTAGCTGGGTAATGGGATCCCAACAGGCCTTGATGTAGAATCTTCCCCACTTTGGGCGAGCTCATCATAGAAATTAGCCTCAAAGTAGTATGCCTCCGATAAATCAAATGAAGTAGGATTAGCAGGGTTGTGTATGGGTTTACCATTAACTCTCCCCTTGACACATTAATGGTAAGTGGATGGCATAAGCTTATGTTTATGGAGCCATGGCCTTCCAAGTAGAGCATGATAAGACATGGGTGAGTCGATCACATGAAATCTAGTGAGAGCAATAATGGGTCCCACTTTAAGGACTAGTTGCATGCTTCTAATACTATACTCATGAATTCCAACAAAACCAAAAACTTCAATAGAAGCCCTAGCAATTTTGCTGAGTGGGATTCCAACTACTTTGAACTTGCTGCTTGGGACAAGGTTGAGTGATGTACCGGTATCGACTAGTGCCTTTCTTATGTGAACATCATTGATTTGAGCAACAACGTATAATGGTTTGCTATGATAAGGGTGTTGTACCTCCATATCCTCGTCGGTAAAGGTAATGGCATTGGTAGTCTCTAGGAAAGCTCAGTTGGCATGAGCTTCAGCTATGAGGCAATGTGTTCCAGAGTTGGTAGCAATGGATACAAGAGCTTGTTGTTCTCCTTGACTCCTCTTTGAGCCTCAACTAGTTGAAAAAATTCTGAAAAATAGGGCTTCTTTGAAGAGCGGAGATAGCTACTGGAGGCATACTTGTACTGCTGGGCATCTCATCTTCATCACCTTTGGTATGTAAAAGTATAGCTATTGTCGCTTTCCTCTGTGGTGCTGAAGCAGTGGGTTCTGCTGGAACTCCTACTCACGGGCAAGGTTTAAGGTGCCATCTAAAATCTCCTATTGAAATGTTCTCTAGATTACTCTACAATCTCTAGTTTCATGACTCACATATCAATGGTACCGACAATAAAAGGGTTTTTTCTGTCCTCCGGGGTTGGCTCTCAATTAGGCTTAAAGGGCCTAAGCACTCTGTCGGCCATCCATTTGTCAATAACTACATTCATTTCTTCATTGGTGCATGGTATGGGAGGGTACTCTTCTAGTTCTTCCTCTTTAGCTTCAATCCAACCATTGGTTCGCTGCTGGAGATTGTGAGAGCTTGAGGAACATTCTTTTTTTCTAACTTGGGCTTTTCAGCGGTGGAGGGTTTGACTGATACTACTGTCTTGCTAGCCTTTTGGAGCAACTAGGCAAACTGAATGATATCAAGATTCTCTAAATGGGCCCAGTACTCATGAGACATGTTGTTAATGCAGATTTCCACAAGCTCTTGTTCTTTGTACTACCCATAACAATCAAGAGCAGCATCTCTAAATCATTGGATGAAGTCAAGGAGTCCTTCGGAGGACTTTTGCTTAGTGTTGTGGAGAGTACGGATAGAAACTTTTTCCTCCCATGAAAATATTTTGAGCAAAAATTTTCAACCATGTCATCCTATATGGCAATGGAACCTAGTAGGAGAGTGGGATACCATGTGTATGCACGATCAATAAGGGATTCTAAGAATTCCCTTAGACAAAGATCTCCATTTACACCAAAAGGACCCATAGAATCAAGAAACTTGTTGACATGAAGTGCATTCCCTTTCCTCCCATCATAAAGAGTGAAGGTGGGAGTCTCATACTTTTCCGGATATGGCTTGCTTAGTAACTCTGTTGGGTATGGCGGCCTTCAAACAAAGTGCCTTGGTTCCTTTGGTTGGCTAATTCTTTCCTTTTGCAGCAGAGTAGTTGTTGGAGTTTATGCCCTAAAATCCAATTTATTGTCATGTCATAAATAACTAAATTGTTTAATTATATGAGACTATTTATAAATGAACTAATGGGACATTAGCATGGTCCTTGAGATTCATTGTATGTGATTTACGTGATTTAGTCATAGAAGATATAAATCACAAGTCCCTTGTAAACTCAAAACATAGTTTGTAGTCAGTGATGAAATTGGGCATTTCATCTGCGAAGAGTATAACACATCAACTAAGATGATTTGTCTTAATCATGGAAATGGAGACTTCTAGTTGATGTGTTGATGTGTCTTAAGAGCTAAGACATATTGAACTAGACCATTGTGAGATTGATTATTCAATCAACAACTATCACCGAAATAATTAATTTCACGACTTCTAATTTCATAGACTCTCAATCCTGAGAGGATAGTGAACCCGATCATGAAATGTAGGTTACTTTGATATATTAGGAGTGAGATCTAATATTCAAGGTAAAAACCTTAGTATGTTGGGTAACCACACATAGTGTTGAGGGAACATATATTCTCAAGATGGAATCCATAATCTCTTATATAGAGACACAAAATATCCCCTTGAGATAAGTTTAATGGGAACTGGCTATTCAGGGCGCCCACTTTAGTAAGGAGTTACTAATAACTAAGAGATTGAATCGGGTACTTAAGGATAAAATAGTTGTTGACAAAGTGACAGTTCTTTATGACTTTGTTCACTATGGATATTTCATGGAGGGGTCATATGATATCATTATAGTCTTGGGATATAATATATTAATAAGGTCTAGAGTGCAATTATATTTATATAGTGGTATTAAATATAATTAATGATAACTTTGGACTTGTAAAGATTTGACAGATAAGCCCAAGGCCCATTGGAGCTAGAGTCTTATTTGTTTTCTTTGGTCCCATCTCAAGCCACAAACTAAAACCCAATTGGGTAGGCCCAAAAGGTTAACCCAATTAGATAATCAGTTTTTATTTAATAAGAGTTATTAAATAAAGGAACTACCAAGGTAGCTAGTATATATGTATGATGAAAAGAAAAGAAAACAGTTTTTCTCTATATTGAGAAGAACTTTCTTTGAGAATCAACGTACAAAAAGACTAATTGAGAGACCACACTTCTTGGGCACCATGTGAATTGAGATGAAGATTAAAGGTATTCTCATGTCTTGATTTTGAATTTCACTGCATCAAGATACGCTTTCTATCCTTTATTCTAGAATTCAAGGTTACATGTTATCTTTTCATCAATGAAGTAGATCCATGATTGTTGCTTCCGCTGTGTGTTTTGTATGAGATGCAAAACCAGTTTTTCCAAGGGACAAAATAGGCTTCTGCCCTTTTCAGGCAAATTAATTAGCCTTTTGCCCTTCTTCCCAAACTAAATAGGGAAATGCCCCTCTTTTGAAACTCGACTTTTTCAAAATCGAGTTAAGCCCTATAGTGACGTTTTTAAGAACCTATAGTGACGTTTTAAGAACCTATAGTGACGTTTTATAACTTGATATCCATGAAATCGAGTTATAAGCAATAAAATTGCCTATAACTCGATTTCATGGATATCAAGTTACAAAACGCCACTATAGGTCCTTAAAAACGTCACTATAGGTCCTTGAAAACGTCACTATAGGGCTTAACTCGATTTTGAAAAAGTCGAGTTTCAAAAGAGGGGCATTTCCCTATTTAGTTTGGGAAGAAGGGCAAAAAGCTAATTAATTTTCCTGAAAAGGGCAGAAGCCCATTTTGTCCTTTTCCAAGAATTGGTATCAGAGCCAGGTTTTCAATATCCAGCTTGTATAACATGTGATTGGGTTTTAGAATCAAAGAAAACCATTTCCTTGTTTTATTTTCTGCAGTAGTTTTTTCTGCATAAAGTTATTGTTCAACAAACCCTGTGTGCATTGATCAATATATGCGATATGTTGTTTTGTGTGGTTCCAAGAGGACACGGCTGTAACTTTTGTTTTGTGCCGTATGTTTTTTGTGTTTGTATTCGAGTAGTACACCATCTACACATCTTTCGAACGGGTTTATTGAAGTAGTTTATAAACATGATCAGATAGGAATGATGTACGTTGATTCTCATGTAATCATTTAATACTTTCCTTCGGATAGGAATGAGCATTACATTTTGCACCGCTTGGACGTTTTGCACCGCTTGGATATAGTAGACAATTGGGTATAGTTGTCGCTTTTTATTCAATAACTATTGTTGATGCTATTAACGTGTTAACATTTGTTTCCTTGGCCATCTTTGTTTTCGTTATTTAGGATAATGATAATAAGACAATTTAACGTTAATGCTGTTGGCCATCTTATAAGCATGTGTTAATTGCCTTAGATGCCTTGTATCCGTATGTTAATTTTGATGTGTGTTTCATATATTGAAATCTTTTAAAGAGATCCATTCCTAATGAGATTAGGATTTTATTTTCAAGGGTTTCTAGCATTATTATGGTTCTTGATCCTGATATTGAAAACCCTATTGTTTGATTTGTAAATCTTTATTTATAAATTCAAAAGGTGTTTTTTGATGGAAAATAGCGAAAACGTCAAAAACAGTTACTAGAAAATTCTGAGAAAAAATCAATTTTGCGAGTTTCGATCGATTGAGAATTCCTTTCGATCGATCGAATGTTCTTTTCGATTGATTGAAGAGAAATCAAGAACTGATTGAGTCAGGCAGAAACTCTATGATGAAATTCTTCATTGTCTCGATCGATTGAGAATTCCTTTCGATCGATCGAATGTTATTTTCGATCGATCAAACAGGACATTCGATCGATCAAACAGGAATCGAGAATTAATCGAACGAGGCAGAAACTTTCTAATGAATTTCTTCATTTTTCAATTGATCAAGAAATAGGTTCAACCGATTGAAGGCACTGAATTTTGAATTTTCACTTGCTTTTTGATTAAATGTTAAAACTTTGATAAAAAGCAAGGTTATGTGTGATGAGATTACACATGGTTCTTTATAAAGTGATTAATTTTACAGTGCTTAAAAGTTAAGGACATTTATTAATCATTATCTAACTAAAAGACCTTATGAGATCAAAGATGTTATTTAAATAGAACTCTTTGTCTTAATTTGTTTAGGACCTTTCTTTTTCAGAAACATTCTAATAAGATTGGCATTGTTGCATGACTGAAAATCCTTAATTTATTTTAATTAGAGGTTTTTAATGAGATTAAAATTATAATTAAAGTTATATAGTTTCTAATGAGATTAGAATACTTTATCTAGTAAATTAAGGATAGAGTTCTATATAACTAATTTTTGATCCATCAGGGTTTAAGGAATCCTAAATAGTTTAGGACTTCCATTTTAGTTAGTGATTCTAATGAGATTAGAGTCTTCAACAAGTGCAATGTTATTAGTTGTGATGGGATCACAATTATTTTAGAAAAACCCAAATAACGAGTGGGAGTACTAGAATAATCCTTTTGTTAAGTTTATTGTAATGTGAATAGATACCTTGTCTTGACTTCGAGTCTTGCATTCCATGCGGAAGGTATTTACTTCACGGATTACATGATTAAACTTCTTTGTTATTGCGCGAATGTTCGTTACGCTATTGTGATGTGACTTAGTAACATCACATCAAATTTAAACAATTAAACACATTTGATGTGTAGGGTTAAAATTGTGATGAGATCACAATGATTTCTAACAATCCACTTGTTTTAAAATTTCTAGTGGGAGAGAGATACAAGGGTTGGATCTCACGGCCTCCATTATTGGTTCATAATAGTGTGGGTAAGCACCCCGTCTTGGCATATATGCCTTGCAATCCCAAAGGAGAGTGTTTACTTCATAGTACTACAAGATTGAACTTACTCGTTTAAAGTAGTGTGAACAAGCACCTCATCTTGGCGTATATGCCTCGCCATCCCAAAGGAGGGTGTTTTGTTTCATGGTACTACAAGTTTAAACACTATAAGGGAGATGAAATGTGGCTACACATGATTCTAGATAATGGTGTACACTAGTAAGTGTAATGTTAACCTCCCAAAGGAGCTATGTCATTATTAATTAAAGGCTAAAGTTAATATGGCATATTATTAGTGTTTGATAAGAGTTATCATGATAGCACTAATAATGAGAATAGTTCTCAATCAATCATGGTGTTTATAATATACTAGCTACCATGGAATTATAGACATGGATTGGGTTGTCGTTGCACCTAATATAATATGTTTTTATGGGTTCCATATTATATGGTAGTGGTTGCAAAATATAATGTCCTGGTATTTAAGTTCATAGTCTCAAAATAAAGTTGTCACAAATTTTTGTTCTCTAACTACAATTTTAATTGAATCACATTAATTAAGAAATAATTTTGGACATGGTGCTTAAAGGAGCTGAAGTACATATTTATGTTTCGATTTAGCATTGTCATAATTTCTTGTACATGATGCATTTATGGAAGATAGCTTATGATATGATCACAGTCTTCATTGAAATGCTAAAATGTTATTTTGGCTTCTATCTTAATTGTACTACAGTATGAGATGCAAGTGTTAGTACTAGACTAAGACTTTATATTAAGTCTAAATGAGATGTTTGGTACGAATCATATTCAGTGCTAAGAAAGGCTTAAGGAGTTCCAATTCTATATCATTTTATGAAAATGTTTTAATTTTAAAATGAATTGGAATTCTTGGATGTAGAGATTAAATGTTAATCTCATTTGGATATGATCCACAAGTCCTTGTTAGAATCATTTGATCAATTCGGATTGTTTGAAAATAAATTATTTTCTATATTATCTGAATTGATGAGTGAGTTATATGCAATGGAAGACATCCTAAAAGCTAAGGCTAGGATCAATATGATTTAATTCAAATTCTTAACTGAAATTGAAAGGTAAGGGTGGTAAGAAGAGGAATTATAATACCAAACAGTTGGACAAGCTAGTTGTCCTAGTAGTTGCCAAAACGAAATTAGACTCAAAAGTATGACCAAAAGGAATGTGTTTCCATTTTGGTAAAGCTAAGCATTGTCCATGATTGTTTTCTAGATGGAAATTTACATGTTTTACTTTTTAAAGAGAAAGTTTCCATCCTTTGGTATTGTATGTTTTGGCACTTATGTCTAGATCTTATTAATTTAAATGATATTCAAGATTGGTGAAAGATGGGCTTTTAGAACCATTATTTTGTTATATTCCCAGTCCATGAATTCTGTTTAGAGGATAATAAGATCTAGGGCTCCTTTTTTTTTTTTTTTTTTGTAAAGGAATAAAGTTCCAGTGACTTCTTCAAGTTAGTGCATACATAAAGGAGGAATAGGGCTCTTTTAAAGGTAGATTGTTCTAGAAGAAAAATGTCAGTATTTGTTGTAGGACAACTATAAAATACATTTAGAAATGAGATGGTTGTATTAGATACACCACAAGACATTATTCTGTAGATAACTATTACACCAATACAATATTGTAGTGGGAGGATTATCAAATAGATTCATACTTTTGGAATAAACTTTTGAAGTCATTCCATAAGGATATGAATTTGATCCTCGGTCCTACGTAAAGGCAATAGATGATATGAATATGGATTACTGGATTAAGGTTATGTGAATAGAATTAAATTCTATTTAAAGTCTAGAACTTGTAGAGGTGCCTAATGGCATTAAACCTGTTGTTTTCAAATAGGTCTACAAGAAAATGAGATTGATAGATTACAAGGTTTAAACCTTCAAAGTCAAGATTAGTGGTGAAAAGATTTATTCAAAAAGAAATGGTTCGACTATGAAACGATATTTTCACCAATAGTCAAGTTTGACTCTATCTAGATTCTCTTATTCATTATATTTCATTTGGATGAAATATGGTAATGGATATCAAGAAAGCTTTTTTTAGTAGCAATCTTGAGGAAGAAATCAATATGATGTAACTAGACTTATTCATAGCAAAGAACCAGCAGTGTTTAGTATGCAAGTTGCTTAAAGTCCATTTATGTATTAAAGCAAGCATTTGAATCATGAAATATCATCTTTGATCAAGCAATTAAATTGTTTGGTTTTGATCAAGTATTAAAAAGCCTTATGTGTGTAAAAGTTATATAGAACAATAAATTTCTTAATGTATGTTGACGACATTCTAATCATTTAGAATGATGTAGAGTTATTGTCATCAATGGAGTTTTTTTGTTGTCTAGTCCAGTTAGATATAAAGTACTTGGGAAAGACTGGTCACGTCCTAAGAATTAAACTTTATTAAAATTCAGAAATTAGGATGTTGGGTTATCTCAAACTGCTTAAATAGATTAGATTCTAGCCAAGTATAGCATGTAATACTTCAAGAAATGATTCTTTCCTTTTAAGATTGAAGTTCCTTTATATAGGACTATGGTCCTAAGACATATAAAAGGCAGAGCATATTAAGACAATTCCTTATACCATATTTATAGGAAGTCTTTATGCTATGCTATATACTAGGCTAAATATCTATTTTGCGGTGGGCATGGTAAGCAAATATCAATTGAATCTAAGATCACTTAATTTATTAAAAGTAAAGCATATACTCAAATATCTTAGGAGAATGAGAGATTATATGCTTGGCCACCAAAGTAAGGATTTGATGGTTTCTAGTTGTACAAATACTGACTTGTAGTTTAATTGTAATTCATGAATTTGGACTTCAAGATATGTGTTCATCCTAGGCGGTGAAGATACACATTAAGTGTAAGTATTATCTCATTAGAGATATATGAGTACGCCAGATGTAGTAGCAGAAAAGATAATTTATGCAATAAATCTGGCTAAAACTTGTTTCCAAACCTTGCCTTAGAATGATTATGAATTACTCTAAAGGGAAATAAGTGTCGGATATATGGTAAATTGTCTTTGAGGGCAAGTGGGAGATTGTTGGGGTTTATGCCCTCAAATCCAATTTATTGGCATGTCATAAATAATTAAATTGTTTAATTATATGAGACTATTTATAAATGAACTAATGGGACATTATCATAGTCCTTGAGATGCATTGTATGTGATTTATGTGATTTAGTCACAGAAGATATAAATCACAAGTTCCTTATAAACTCAAAATGTAGTTCGTAGTCGATGATGAAATTGGGTGTTTCATCTGCGAAGAGTATAACACATCAACTGAGATGATTTGTCTTGATCATGGAATTGGAGACTTCTAGTTTTTGTGTTGATGTGTCTTAAGAGTTAAGACATATTGAACTGGACCACTGTGAGATTAATTATTCAATCAACAATTGTCACCTGAATAATTAATCTCACGACTTCTAATTTCATAGACTCTCAATCCTGAGAGGATAGTGAACCCGATCATGAAATGTAGGTTACTTTGACATATTAAGAGTGAGATCTAATATTCACAGTCAAAACCTTAATATGTTGGGTAACCACATGTAGTGTTGAGGGAACACATATTCTCAAGATGGAATCCATAATCTCTTATATAGAGACACGAAATATCCCATTGATATAAGTTTAATGGGAACTGGTTATTCAGTGCGCCCACTTTAGTAAGGAGTTACTAAAGCTTATATTTATTGAAATTGGATTTAAATAAATGCGAATAACTAAAAGATTGAACCGGGTACTCAAGGATAAAATAGTTGTTTACAAAGTGACAATTCTTTATGACTTTGTTCAATATGGATATTTCATGGAGGGGTCATATGATATCATTAGAGTCTTGGGATATAATATATTAATAAGGCCTAGAGTGCAATTATATTTATATAGTGGTATTAAATATAATTAATGGTAACTTTGGACTTGTCAAGAGTTGACAGATAAGCCCAAGGCCCATTGGAGCTAGAGTCTTATTTGTTCCCTTTGGTCCCATCTCAAGCCACAAACTAAAGCCCAATTGGGTAGGCCCAAAAGGCTAACCCAATTAGATAATCAATTTTTATTTAATAAGAGTTATTAAATAAAGGAACTACCAAGGTAGTTAGTATGTACGTATGATGAAAAGAAAATAAAATAGTTTTTCTCTATAATGAGAAGAAGAACTTTCTTTGAGAATCAACGTACAAAAAGACTGATTGAGAGATCACACTTCTTGGGCACCATGTGAAATTGAGATGAAGATTAAAGGTATTCTTAGGTCTTGGTTTTGAATTTCACTACATCAAGGTACGCTTTTTATTCTTTATTCTAGAATTTAAGGTTACATGTTATCTTTTATCAATGAAGTAGATGATGGAAATATGCATGTACGCAGCGGAAAATTAACGGATCTACTTCATTCACAATTGATAACATGTGCTATGTAAGTTTCAGAATATAAGAACAAGAGAGTGTACCTTGGTGTGGTGAAATTCAAAACCAAAGATCGGAAGTTCTTAAGAACACCTTTAATCTTCACTCCAATTCCACTAACGCCCAAGAAATGTGGTCTCTCATTTAGTTTCTATGAGTTTGTTCAAAGGAGAATGAATGAGTGTCCAACACTCACATACACCATTTCATGTATATTGAAAAAAATCTATATGTTTCTCCCCTTACAACTGATTATCTAATTAGTCTGGCCTTTTAGGCCTTTCCAATTGGGCTTTAGTATGTGGCTTGAAGTGGGACCAAAAGGGAACAAATAAGACACTAGCTCCAATGGGCCTTGGGCTTTTCTATCAACTCTTAACAAGTCCATAGTTACCATTAATTATATTTAATATCACTATATAAATATAATTGCACTCTAGGCCTTATTAATAAATTATATCTCAAGACTTTATTGTACATGCAACCCCTTCATAAAATATTCGTAGTAATACAAAGTCATAAATGAAGACTGTCACTTTGTAGATTACTACATCTTAATCCAATTCCATAAATATATACTTTAGTAATTTCTTACCAAAGTGGTTAGGTCTAACACTTTGAATAACAGTACCCATTAAACTTATCTCAAGGGAATATTTTATATCTCCATTAAGAGACTATGAATTCCATCTTGAGAATATATGTTCCATCAACACTAAATGTGGCTGCCTAACATACTGAGGTTTTGACCGTTATTTTAGATCTCACTCCTGATATATCAAAGCAACCTACACTTCATGATCAGGTCCATTATTCTCTCAGGATTAAGAGTTTATGTAAATAGAAGTCGTGAGATTTATTATTCAATTGACAGTCATTAGGAGAATAATAAATCTCACAACAGTCCAATTTAATATGTCTTAACTCTTAAAACATATCAACATATCAACTAGAAGTCTCCACTTCCATGATCAAGACAAATCATGTTAGTTGATATGTTATAGTCTTCACAGATGAAATGCCCAATTTCATCACCAACTACAAACTATAATTCTGAGTTTACAAAGAACTTGTGATTTATATCTTTTGTGACTTTTCACATAAATCACATACTATTCATCTCATGGACTATATGATAATGTCCAAATATTCATGTTACCATTATTTCAGATAATAATAAAGCAAATTTATTAATCACAATATTAAGTCATACATAATGTCATACTTAATATCATACATAGCATTATACAATAGGATTTAAGGGCACTAATCCTAACAGTAGATCTGTGCTTGTTGCTTCCACTATGTGTTTTGTATTAGATGCAAAACTAGTTTTCCCAACAGTAGTAAGGTCAGATCATGTAACAAACTGAGGAGGAGAGGCATTTTACTCAGCAAATTGAGGATTTTCAACAGCTAATCCTCTCTCCTGTCGTGACCTTTAGGTAATGGCTGAAGTACTAGTTCTTGAGCCTCTTTCAAGACTTTCATAGATTCATCAAGTTCGAACTAGGCTTGTTGCATTCCTTGTAACATCTCTAGGAGAAAAGAGAATCGATGGCCAGAATTCTCCTGATTAACTTCATGTAAGTCAGCTTGTTCATCTTGTGCAGCTGGGTTGTGATAGCTTTGTGCTACTGGAGGGTTATTGCTTCGAGTCCCTTTTTGCTAGTTGTTTTGTAGCTTAAGAGGAATGGTGAATTCTTGACTTCAGTAGGCTCCCTAGTGGAGTCGCCAAAATGTCGAGGGTGAAAAAGTTTTCCTTCCGAAAAATGACACTTGCATTGGGTTAGGGGCCTAAACCATAACTTGACAATGGGCTTGAAGCATGGCTCAAAGGCTATCGGTGAAGCTTTTGAGAAATTCGCCTTATTTTATGCCTAGGGCCTAGGTTAGGACTGGCAAGGATTATGAGATGGCCTAAAATCGTTTCCTATTGCAGACACGTCAGCACAACAAAAAAGCCTACTGCAATAAAGAAATAGCCCAACAGTAAAATATTCCAGCGGTAAAATATTCCAACAGTAGAATGAGACAGAACAAAAAAAACCTTAAACCATTAACTATTTCATAAATTAAGGTGAGTGTCTACATCTCCAAAATCATCATCCATAGGTTCTAGTGAGAAGAAGTCCTCCAATACAAGAACATCAGAGAAAAACTCTATAGTAATAATTACATTATAACCTTCAATAGTAAATGAATAAACAAATACTATGGGCTCAATCATAACAAGCAATGGAGAGAGCCTAGTGTGAGATGAAGGGAGATAGAGAGATTCCAACTAGCTCAGCAAGATCATTATTATGCCAGGGTATGCTCATGAAGATAGTATATGTAGTGGGTAGTGAATGTCATTTTGGTAGTATGAGTAGTGAAAGAGAGAGTATTTAGTGAAGTTGCTAGGACTTTCAGCTAGGGGATGGCTAGGACCTTTTGAGTAGATGTGTGAGGGGTATTTGTGAGCTAGGGGTTGAAGGGCTTAGTTTCTAATTTTAAAACTAAGAGTTCAAAAGCTTAGAACCTCACTAAGAGCTTAAAAAAATTAGAGAGAGGAAAATAGAGAAGTTTATGAAAGAGTTATTCTTCTCTATTGGTGTGTCTTGAGGTGTTGGTGAAGAGCACTACTTGTAGTTAAGTTTAAGGGGGGGTTTTTAGCAAATAATCTCTACCAAAATCAGTCTCAATCTTTAGAAAATAATTCCTAGGATTTGGCCAAGAATGGTAAGTTCAACTTTATGGTGTTCTTGCTGTTTTGGGTAATAGCAGCTGGAGGTTCTGATTTAGCATTAAATGCTAATTGTCCTCAACCAATGAGATTAGAGCATGTATTAGGCTAATGATCTTGGTCGTTTGCTGCTAGTATTAGAGCTTCCTAGGGTAGATTACGTCACCCCAAGCCAAGTGTCAATCTTGGAGTCCTCTGCTAGAGATCTCATTAGTGCCCTCGAAATCACAATTCCCTAAGTTTCCCCATTAGGGTTGATGTGCTTGGTTCATGAACCAAAAAGTGTACATTTTTGGCATGGTAATGAGCTATTTATAAGTAATTCTAGAAGCTTTCATGGTCTGTTCATGGCTGCCCCTTATTCCTTGACCAATTGTGGTGGAGAAGAGAAAGAGCATAGCTGGCTTCAGCTTCACAGCTTTATGTCTTGTTAGCATAGCACAATGTCGCATCAGTAATCATAAAAATCAACTTGCCAAGGAAAGGTGTAAGCTCAGCTGGACATGTTTCCCCTCCTGATCTAATTTGACAAGCTGAAAATAATGGTAGTGGGCCCCGACTATCAGCTTAGTTATGTTGAAACTTGATTAGTTGCTAGTCTAACCACTTTAGTAACTTAAGTGAGCTTTAGTTGCTAAGATTAGCACATGGTCTGGGTTGTCTCAGCTGGCCTTTGTTGATGGGCTTCTTTGGGCTTGTTCATCCTTTCAAAATGAATAGTTTTGCCATGAGTAATATATATGGGCTTTTGTAGTTAGAGTTTCTTGTGGAAAATATAAGCATAGTTCCCAAAAATTTTGTAAAAGAAATAGTTTTGAAATATGGGTTGCAGGGGCTTAGGCCCATGTGACCATGGCCCAACACTGTGGGGAAAGGATCAGTCCACTGATAAACATGCAAGGGTGTAAAGACAGCATTCGAGGGAACCCTATTATGTTTGGGCCAAGTCAGGCCTAGTACAAACTAATAAACCAAGGGGAAGCTGACGAGAGGATGGTCAAATTCAGGTCAGTTAGTGCCTTTGGGAAACTTACTACCGAACGTTATTTGGGATCTGAACAAGTTTCAAGAGAATCGTTAGAAAACATAATGATTCCTTGGGATTTTGGTGAAAGTGAAAATGCATGTAAATTGGTGAAATGATAATGATGAGTGCCCCACTAAGGAGAGATTATAAAGGGATAAGAAGGGAAACAAGGAAGGAGAGAGGGAAAAACACTGGGAAAAATGCTAGGAGGAGCACAGCGAAAACACGAGAAATAGGGGTAGACACAAGGAAAGGAGGTAATACACACAAGATAGAAGAGAGTGTGAGTAAACAAAGAGGGAGAAGAACTACAAAAAAGGGGAGGTGTGTAGATCAAAAAGGGTTTTCTAGAGAAGCATACAGCTTGGACTGACTAGTTGGAGCTCGGGGCTCTACCTATTGGATTGCAAAACCAAAAATAAATAAATTAGGGCCCAAATCCTTCATACTATAGCCCAAGCAAGTTTAGGGACCATAATTGGCACCATTTGGGGGAATCCTACTCAACCTGAGGCTTCGTCTTCAAATAAATGCATTCCCTGAATGATTTTTGTGGAGCTGATAACGCCTTAAAATGTATACTTGTTATATATTTATGTGGGCGTTATCTCCTTATTACTATAATTAATTTGTATAATTAAGCCATAATTTGTATTAGTCCCTATTATTTATCTATACATAATTTCTTGAATAAGATGTCATTCATTCTGTGTAATTTTCTACATTTAGGAAATCATGTGAAAAAGATGAGTTTACAGAAGTTTGTGAGAGAATGGAGGCCAAACTAGAATTAAATAGGAGTCAAAGGACCATGCTTAAATGTCTAGGGAGGTGCAGCTGGAGTTCTTGGGTCATATACCATGTTTGGAAGTTTCAAATAAGGAAAGAAATCAGAGATAGAATATGAAGAGGAAAAATTGGATTTGAACACTAATCCATATTTTAGGCATATCTCTCTCTTCAAAAATCCAATTGATACAAGGCCAGATGGGTTGGAACTGTGACTTAAATATCTACAAACTTCCAGTTTTGAGTTTTTCAAAATTCACAATTTTTGAAGGCCGAAATTAACTGATAATTTACTGCTGAAAATTTGGACGAAAATTAAAATAGTAAAAGTTTTATTTTCTTTGGAGACTTTGACATTAGGGTTTTGAATGGAGGCTAAGCAAAACGAATTTTGGAGAAAAAACCTTGTATTTTCCTTTTTAATGGCGGCCTAAACTCTTTGCTAGGGCTAAGGGTTATGCTTCTTCTATACGGTATGAATATTCAATGTAATTCTTTCTAAGATTTTAGACAATAACATATTTGATTGTTCAATTAGATTTCTTTTGGTGTATTAGTTCTTCCATGCTTTCAATAAGTTAAATCATGTTTTTATTATTGTTTAGATGAATTTCTAATAGTTTCAAACAGAAATCGGGTTTTAAAGTGAATGGTTTTTCTGAAAACTTTTCTAACCGCATTATTAATCTAGGTTATCAGACGTTCTTGAATTATCTTGGTTCAACAGAATCATAAGTATTTAATTGTATAAGAACGATCAATTATGAAATACATAATTTCTTAGATCACAAAGAATTTCATATTGATATAGGGAAACACCCTAATGCCCTAGTATTTATATTATTGATTTAAATCAGTTATCACTATTATTCTTGTTTGCAATTACCAGGCAAAAATTATTCTTCATCTTCACCAAAAAAATTTGTTTAATTATATTGTCTTTGAATTTATCTTGCTTCTTGTGGTTCAACCTCAGTACTCCAAGAATTATACTGCTACGATCTCCAGCACTTGGGAGTGAGCAAGCAGGAGCAGTTGGAGCAACCGAGCATTGAGCAACAGACGGTGGTAGCGGTTGCATCAGCAGAAGAGCCTAGTTGGTTGGATCCTTATGTTGCATTCCTATCTAATGGGTCTTTGCCGACGGATGGGAAAGAGGCGGAGATGGTGTAGAGAACGTTGGCTTGTTTTTGGTTATCAGAGGATAAAAAGTTGTATCGACGTTCGTTTGGAGGTCCATACTTATTATGCCTTCACCCAAGCAAGACCGTTAAGCTGCTAGCTGAGCTTCACAAAGGAATATGTGAAGGGCACTTGGGGGGGAAGATCACTAGCCCACCGAGCCATGACTCAAGGATTTTGGTGGCTAAATATGCAATGAGAAGCAACTAACTATGCAAAAAAAAAATGTGATCAATGCCAAAGACATGCTTCTATCCTACATCAACAGGGTGAAAATTTGAACTTGATCACCAGTCCTTGGCCCTTCGCCCAATGGGGGCTAGATACAATTGGACCATTCCCTCATACACGGGGGAACAAGAGATATGTAGTGGTAGCAACGTACTATTTTACCAAATAGGTAGAAGCTGAGGCCTTGGCAAACATTAGGGACATGGACATGAAGACATTCATATGGAAAAACATAATTACAAGGTTTAGGGTTCCTTGGGTGCTAGTATCCGACAATGGGCTTCACTTTGATAGTAAGGTTTTCCGAGAGTATTGTGGTAGTTTCAGGTCAACCAACAGATACTCGTTACTGGCACACCCTCAGAGCAACGAGCAGGCAGAGGCAATGAACAGTGCAGAGGAAGTTATACCAACGGATGAAACCCCTTTTTCCATGACATACAATGCAGAGGAAGTTATACCAATAAAGGTCAGCTTGTCAAGCATGAGGGTGGCTGATTTTGTACAAAGTAGTAATGACGAGCGTATGGTAGGGAATTTAGATGCCTTGGAAGAGAGGCGAGAAATGGTAGCTGTCTGGCTAGTAGACTATTAGCAAAAGTTGGCTTAGGGATATAACCAGAAGGTAAGGCCTCGGGGCTTCGTGGCTGGAGATCTCGTTTTGTAGAAAGCTATAGGAGGTATGAAAGATCATAATGCAAGTGAGTTGGCTCTGAATCGAGAAGGATCCTACCAAGTAATAGCAATGGTCGGAGTAGGAGCTTATTACTTGGAAGACATGGAAGAAAGGCCTTTACTCTGACCATGGAACGTCTATAATCTGAATAAGTATTATCAATAAATGAAAAAGAAATGTTGTAAGATATGTTTAAGGTTGTTGAAAAGTTTAAATGAAGAAGGTGGAAAGAGTTTAGCTGTATTATACAGAGTTTTGCTAGCATTTTAATAAATTTTTCTAAGGATAGAAACCTAGCCTTGGCTTGACTCTGGTCATCGATCAAGTGGAAACCTTAATAAATTTTTCTAAGGATAGAAACCTAGCCTCGACCTGATTTCGGTTACCGATCAAGGGGAAACCTTAATAATTTTTCAAAGGATAGAAACCTGGCCTTGTCCTGACTCTGGTCACCAACCAAGTGGAAACCTTAATAAATTTTTTTAAGGACTAAAACCTGGCCTCGACTTGACTCCAGTCACTCTGACCAGGTGGAAACCTTAATAAATTTTTCATAGGACAAAAACCTAGCCTTGGCTTAACTTCGTTCACTGACATAAACTTGGTCGTGGTATAATCCCAATCGTCGACCAAGTGGCAACTATAATAAACCCCTTCAAGGAGAGGGACTTGTTCTTAACTTAAACTTTTTCACCAATAAAAAGTAAAAAAGGAATAGAAGAAAAATGTGCGGCATATCAATTGCTTAGTCAGAAAATGTGAATACATTACTTATGTTACTGAACGTCAACACTTAAGGAAATAAAATCATCCGTAAGAAAGGGGCTCAGTCATGCAATCACACTATAAGTAAGTATGATAAAGAATTTGATTTATGGGATTTAAAATCATCAATATTAAGAAAACTTAAGGAAGTTCAATACACAAATACCAATTTAATTAGTTAGTTACAGAGAGTTTTGGCCAAGATAAGACAAAATAAGGAAAGAAAATACATAGTTGAAACGATTTAATAAAATCAGGCATTTAGGTTGCTGGGAATGATAAGGCTAGTCAAAGGAGCTTCACTAGTAATGAGAGGGTTTGAGCCTAGAGCTGGTTGAGTAGCACCCTGTGTCACGGAAGGAGCAGTGATTGCCAAGTTATCTTCATCAAGCACCACCACGTGAGAGTCAATTTGGTGAGACAACTCCTTCATTTCAGGGCTTTCAGCAGCCTCCTCCTCTTCACTACTGTCCTCACTTTGTTCTTGAGCTTGTGCCTCCACCTCAGGGTCCTCGGATAGTGGAATTTGGTTGGCACTCCTGAATGAGGAGGTATCGGGGAGACCGATAGCATTCACTGCAACCATCCAACCCTCCATGAAACCGAACTTCCTAGCTTGGGAGACCACTAGTCCAGCCGAGTTCTCGGCGTCTCTAAAACCCTTACTATAGTAGGTTTGCTTCCGATTCTTCATTGTATTCTTCAAGTCGGCAAGTTTCTTATCATAGGGACAAGGCTCACCACCTCAGCAAGCTTAACTTCGATCTAGCCGAGCTTGCCTTGAAGATCTTTACTTTCTGCTTAGCCAATTCCCACACCTTTTTGGCTGTGGCTACCCATCACTCCACTGCATTCAATTCTAAGGTCTTCTCTTTCAAGCTTGCCTCGGCTACCTGTTTTAGGGCTTTCTCCTTGTTTGCCTCCTCCATCATTCCATTCAGGCGACCCTCCAAAACGTGAGTCAATTAGGCGGCCAGAGACAATAATAGAAAAGATTGGGGGTCAGTATACTCTGAGTACTAACACTTATAGAAATTAAAAAAATACAGAAATGTAAGTACCTATAGTAAAAAAGGTGGGGGGGAGAAGAGAAAATGAGCAAACAAAAAAAATAAAAGCTTAGAAGAACAAAAACTCACTGTTATGTTGTGCCATTTTAGTTTAAGGATGAGGTCCTCATCCTGGCAGCCCAAGTAGTGCTCTAGGTCAACGGGTACCAACAAAGCCTTCTCGAGGCTGTCAAACACTTGTTCCCCAAGGCCGCTTCTCCAAGTCCGAATGTATGAGTTAGACGGAAAAACCTTGTCCCCCAAATGGAAAGTACCTTCCCATCCGGTAGATGATGGTTGGCTAAGTCATAGGCCATGTTTCTGGAAGGGTCCTGCTAGTCGATTGTGTTACTGCCCGATCTGAGGCTTAAGTAGGGAGCTAGTCAGTAGGAGGGGTGCTAGACTCGATTGTAGCATCGTCGGCACCCCTCGATGTCTCCCTCGTGACAGTATGATATGTTCACGTCACGAGGGATGTTGAGCCTAGCTTTAAAAGATTCTACATCTACGTTAGTTCTTAAGAGATATTTAAAACCCATTTTCTTTTCCTATCTAATTTACTAGGAGATAGATAGAGGGAATAGGACTTACTAAGTGACTTCTTGATGATAAGGATGGTCTTGGAAGGAGTTTAGGGGCTCGGGAAGAAGGAAGAGGCAAGACTCTGAACTTGAAAATAACTAAAGAAAATAATAACCTAAACTGTGTTAGTTTTTATAGGAATAGATGTCATTTAATGTAACTGCAAAAAACCAATCAATACTTACCATCGTGACTCTTCACGTGTGCCTCGATAATCGAAGCGTTAGATCATCTTAACCATCTGATGTCACAAATGTTGCCACGAGTGCATAAAGAGCAAGCTATCATGTCCACTACATTAATTGATCAACTGTTGATCTCCCTGAGATGTAACTGTCGTGTTGAAAAACCTAACTAACCACCAAACAAAAAAACCCCGATCCAATCTCCACTTCATGAAAATGGGATCGTGGGGGGCTATATGTAGGAGCTTGGGCCCAGGTGACCAAGAACAGCCCATGTGACCAAGGCCCAACAATATGGAGATAGGATCAGTCCACTAATAAACATGCAAGGGTCTAAGGAAAGTGTTTGGGGGAAGCCTATTGTGTTCGGGCCAAGTCAGGCCCTATACAAACTAATAGACCAAGGGGGAAACTAATGAGGGAATGATCAAATTCAGGTTGGTAACCAGGCACTATTAGTGCCTTTGGGAGACTTGCTACTGAACATTATTTGGTGTCTGGAACAAGTTTCAAGAGAATCGTCAGAAAGCATGATGATTCCTTGGGATTCTGGCGAAAGTGGAAATGCGTGTAAATTGGTGAAATGATAATGATGAGTACCCCACTAAAGAGAGACTATAAATGGATAAGAAGGAAAACAAGGAAGGAGAGAGCGAAAAACACAGGGAAAAATACTGGGAAAAATGCTGGGAGGAATACAGGGAAAACACGGGAAATAGGGGTAGACACAAGGAAAGAAGGTAATACACACAAGAGGGAAGGGAGTGTGAGAAAACAAAGAGGGAGAAGAACAACAAAAAGGGGGAGGTGTGTAGAACAAAAAGGGTTTTCTAGAGAAGCATACAACTCGGATTTACTAGTTGGAGCTCGGGGCTCTACCTGTCGGATCGCAAGTAAGCCCACAAATAAATAAATTGGGGTTGAAATCCTTCATACTATAGCCTAAGTAGGTTTGGGGACCACATGGGTAATATGTCATAAGCAATTTATACTTCCCATGAGTTTGGGGATTTCGTATATCAAAATATGTTTTTGCTAAAGAATAGTTTTAGGTTTTGAGCATAATATAATTCTTTTGCCAAATTACATTTGGGCTTTGGTAGAATAATTGTTTGCCCAATAGTTTTGGGTTTTTTCTTTTTCTTTTTTTTTTTTTTTATATATATATTGAAGATGCCAAAATAAAGTTGTCAAAGTAGTATTGGGCTTTTTGTAAATAGTTGCCAAAATAATATTGGGTTTTGTAAATAGTTGCCAAAATAGTATTTGGACTTTTGTAAATAGTTACCAAAATAGTATTGGGCTTTTGTAAATAGTTGCCAAAATAGTATTTGGGCTTTTGTAAACAATTTGAGATTTTGTAAAAAATATTGCCATGTCGCAACAAGTTTTGTAAGAGTGTTGTGTAGCAACAAGCTTTAGGGTGCCATATAACAACGAACTTTAGAGGTGCTGTGTAGCAATGGGCTTTAGGGTGCCGTATAGCAACAAGCTTTTTGAGTTTTGCTCACAAGGTAAATGATTTCGGGCCTTTTATAGAGATGACATAATTTTGTGGCCCAATTTTGGTAATGGTATGAGAAGTATTTGTGAAAGCCCAAGTTGGGTAATATAGGATATATTAGTGAAAGCCCAAGTTGAGTAATATGTGGGAAATAATGGGTAATATTTTTGAGGGCCCAAGTTAGGTAATATGTGGGAAATATTGGGTAATTTGTTAGAAATATTTGTGGGGTTCCAAAATAATTTATGGGGCTTGTATTGGAAGTATTTTTGTGAGTGGGCCAATGAAATTAGGACCTGAAAAATTGTACCTCAACAATGTGTTCCTTCAACACTATGTGTGGTTGCCCAACGTACTGAGATTTTAACCGTTGAATTAGATCTCACTCCTGATGTATCAAAGCAACCTACATTTCATGATCGGGTTCAATATCCTCTCAAGATTGAGAGTTTATGTAAATGAAAGTCATGAGATTTATTATTCAGTTGACATATCAACTAAAAGTCTCCACTTCCAAGATCAAGACAAACCATCTTAGTTGACATGTTATAGTCTTCACAGATGAAATGCCCAATTTTATCACCAACTACAAACTAAGGTTTTAAGTTTACAAAGAACTTGTGATTTATATCTTCTATGACTAAATCACATAAATCACATACTATGCATCTCAAGAACTATATGATAATGTCCAAATATTCATGTTACCATTAATTTTAGATAATAAAACAACTTCATTATTTATAACATAATGTCATACATAGCATCATACAATAGGATTTTAGGGCATTAATCCTAATAGTCTCCTACTTGCCCTTAAAGACTATTGCGCACCAATCTAACTCCCATTCCCTCCAAGTGTGACTCAAAAGTCCTCTAGGGCAAGGCTTTGGCAAAGGGATCTTCCAAATTATTTGCACTATCAGTCTTTGCTACTACCAAATCTCCTCGAGCTACAAAGTCTCAAATAATATGATACTTTCTTTCTATGTGATTTCCTTTCTTGTGATTCCTTGGATCCTTGGATTGTGCAATTGCTCCACTATTGTCATAGAACAATGTGATTGGAACTTGCTCCATTCTCATAACACCAAGATTAGAAAGGAATTTCTTTAGCCAAACAGCTTCCTTTGCTGCTTCACAAGCAACAACATATTTAGCTTCCATGGTGGAGTCAGCAATACAAGATTGTTTAACACTCCTCTAACTAATGGTTCCACCTCCCAAGGTGAACACACAACCTGAAATGGACTTTTTGAAATCAAGATCTAACTAAAAATCAAAATATGTGTAACCAATAGGTATCAAATCCTCACATTGATAAACAAGCATATAGTCCCCCGTTCTCTTTAGATACTTGAGAATATGCTTTATAGCCTCACAATGTTTTGGTCCTGCATTTGATTGATATCGGCTAACCATGCCAACTGAATAACAGATATCTGGCCTAGTGCATAGTGTAACATACATGAGACTTCCCACTGCTAAAGCATAGAGAATTTGTCTCATCATCTTTTCCTCTTCAGAACTCTTAGGCCTTTGGTCATCAGATAGAGGAACTCCATGCCTGAAAGGAAGTAATACTTTCTTGGAGTTTTGCATGCTAAACCTTGCTAGAATCTTATCTATATATTCAGCTTGAGTTAAGCCTAACGCCCTATTCTTTTGATCTTGCCAAAGCTTGATCCTTAGGATATAGCTTGCTTCACCTAAGTCCTTCATATTAAATTGGCTTGACAACCAAATCTTAACCGATGACATTATCCCTACATTCCCAATAAGTATAATGTCATCAACATAAAGCACTAGGAAAATTACTACTTTATATTGATGTCTTTTGTACACACATAGTTCATCAAGATTTTGTTCAAAACCAAATGATTTGATTGCTTGATCAAATTTGATGTTCCATAACCTAGATGCTTGCTTAAGTCCATAAATGGACCTTTTTAACTTGCATACCATATGCTCTTGGTTCTTTGCTATGAATCCTTTTGGTTGCATAATATAAATTTCTTCTTCAAGATTGCCATTTAGAAAAGCAGTCTTGATGTCCATTTGTCAAATCTCATAATCACAATGAGTTGCAATGGATAAGAGAATTCTAATAGATTTAAGCATGGCTACTAGTGAAAAGGTTTCCTCATAATCAATACCTTCTTTTTTGTGTATACCCTTTCGCCACTAGTCTTGCCTTAAAGGTTTCAACCTTTCCATCCAACCCTCTCTTCCTCTTATAGATCTATTTACAACCAACAGGTTTAATGCCATTAGGCGCCTCTACAAGATCCTAAACTTGATTAGAATATATAGAATCTAATTTGGATTTCATAGCTTTGATCCAATAATGTGCATCTAGATCTTTCATTGCCTCTTCATAAGTGTGAGGATCAGATTTAGGCCCTTTTGAGATAGCTTCAAAAGTTTCTTCTAGAAGTGTAAATCTTACAGGTGGCCCAATACTCCTCCCATTACGACGAGGCTACAATGTACTAGTCATCTCATGAGTTGTGTCTTGTGGTGTACCTAGTACAACTATATCATTCTGAGTCTCATCCATTGATTGTTCAATTACAGGTTCAGTCATTTCAACCAAGACAAATCTACTTCTAGGAGTAAAATTATTCATATAATCATTTTCCAAAAATTTGGATTTGGTATTGTTAGGTTCTAAGTACTTAGGAACTAATGTATTAGAATTTTAATTTGTATTGTTGGCAAACCATGATCAAAACAAGTTTTTATTCTTGTTTTAGACTTGCTCAAAGTATGTGTTTTATGTAATGTTGGAATCGAGCTGCTGCCAAATTCATTGTGCAATTCGGTCTAGCTCAATTGATCGAGAATTAGGCTCGACCAATCGAAAGTCAGGTAGAATGTTTTTTCTACAGAATTTCCAACTCAGCCCTAAGCCCGTATGATGTGTAGGGTTTTATGTTTTGCCCTAGGTATAAAAGGGAAACCCTAGCTACGTTTTTGAGGTTGCTCTATTTGCAGTGTGTGTGAATCTCTTGTGAGATCTGAGAGGTGATTGCCATCACACATACTTAGGATTATCAAGAAGGAGATTTCATTGAGAGCTTGATGATCATTCAATTGCTACAATAAAAGCTTAAAGATACACAAGCAGGAGTGCTTGTGCTTGCTGGAGAATCCAAGAAAGAAGGAGTCTATGGTTTCGAAGCTGTCACGTGGTCGTGTTAGTAAGTTTTCCACTGGTGTGTAGCAATAGGATGTTAGTGGTCTAAGTCACTATTGTAAAGCTTTGATTCTTTCATAGTGGATTCAAGTTTACCTAGAGAATAGCTAGGTTAAATCCTCTCCAAGCTTTTACCGGTGTGGTTTCCTAGGTCATCATCTCCTTGTGTTCTTTATATTCCACTCTTTACATTGATGTGATTATATGATTGTGCTAACCTAGATCTGAAATTTAGACTAAGTAATCACTTGGTTAATTAACTAGGTTAATCCAATTGTGTTTTAAGGGGTCTAAAAACGTACAAGTGGTATCAGAGCAAGTAGCTCTCTTGTTGTAGATCTTTTGATCTCTAAGCTGATCCTTGACCCCTGTTGTCATGGAACACGGACACTCTCTGGTTATTCCTCCTCACTTTGATGGGAATAATTATGGTTATTGGAAAGTAAGGATAAAAGCATTCCTGAAATCTATTGATGAGAGAGTCTAGAACTCTGTTGAATACGGATGGGAGAAGCCCACTACTCCTATTAGTGAATGGAAAACTTCTCAAAAAGAAGCAGCAGCATTCGATAGCAAAGCTATGAATGCTGTCTTTAATGCTGTTTCTATGGAGGAATTTAAGAGAATTTTTAATGTTGAGATTGCTCATACTGCTTGGAATATCCTCCAGACTGTGCATGAAGGCACAAAGGCTGTTAAAATCAATAAACTACAGCAATTAACAACTAGATTTGAAAGCATTAGGATGTTTGATAATGAATCTTTTGATAAATTCTATGTTAAGCTTAATGATATTGTTAATTCTACATATAATCTGGGTGAAATCTATGATCAACCTAAAATTGTTAGGAAGATTTTTAGATCTATATTTGAAGATTTTAGATCCAAAGTGACTTCCATCATTGAGAGCAAGGATGTGGACTCCATCCCTGTTGATGAACTTGTAGGATCTCTTTAGTCTTATAAGTTAGACCTATCCAAAACTAGCAAATCCAAATCAATGGCGGCTTTTAAGTCAATTGATGATGTTGATGTTGGTGGATTTGATGATGAGCTCTCTACTATAGAGATTGCTTACCTTACCAAGAACTTTAGGAATTTCCTTAGAAACAACAATAGAAGGGCAAGAGGTAGGAACACTGCTAAACCTAGAAACTTTAGGAAGAATGATCCCACTAAGGTTAACAACACTGAAAAACCTAGAGAAAAATTAGGTCAATCTTCTAATAATTCTATGGGTCCTCAATGTTTTGGATGTCAAGGGTATGGTCATATGAAATCTGAATGTCCTACATACTTAAGATCTAAAGGTAAGATTATGGATTAACCCTTGGTGATAATGAAGTTTCTAATGATGAGTCTGGTTGTGACAAGGATGGAAACTTCATTGCTTTCACTGCTACTGCTATAGTCAATGAATGCTTGTCAAACTTTCTAAGGATGCAGATCTTCAAGAAGCCTACAATAAACTTTGCAAAGTTGCTACAAAGGATGTTATGAGTGTTGAATTAGGCTTGAAGAAAATTGCATCTCTTGAGCTTGATAAGAAAAATTTGCTTGTGAATTTGTTTGATGCTACTGAACTTTTGAATAATGTGAAACCTGAGAACATGGTTTTACTTGAAAAAATTAAGAATTTGGAACATGATCTATCTATTGCTGGAGAACAAACTGATAGGTCTATAAGCTCCAAACTTAATCACTTGTTGAGTGTTCAAAAGTCTCCCTCTGATAAAACTGGCTTAAGTTTTGTAGAAAGCATCTCTATGCCTGCACCCCATTCCACAAACTTTGTTCCTTCTTCTTCTTCCGAACCCTTTGTGAGTGAGGCTAAATCTGTAGAAGTTACACCTCCTAGAAAGATTAGGGTTGATCTTCATGAGTCTAAACCTAAGGCTCTTAACCCTCCTAAGGGACACATGATAAGTCTGGGCACATTCGTCCAAACTGTTACAAGCTGCAAGCTGCTAAGCGAGCAAACAAACCAAAAGTACCTGTGCCTCAAGCACAAGATCCTATGGTACTTATTGGTGAATTGGTAAAGGCTCTAAACTTTTATTCCAATCCGGGAGTTGGTAATCATTCTCATGTGAATAAGAAGTCCAATGCTCGGGTGCATCTAAAAAGTTTTGGATGCAAAAGGCTCAATCAAATTGAGTCTTTCTAACATGGTCCTTGTGCTTTATTGCTCTACTTTTTGTGACCATTGTTCTTTAGTTTTTGTTTTCTTTGTTTCTAGGATTTGCATTGCATATCATTCATGCATTTCATTCTAGGTTGTTTTTGTTTTCTTTTTGTTTTCTTTTTTTTTTAAAAAAGGGAAGCAAATTGTGTTTTGCATTTATTTTCTTGGCATTGAAAATAAGGTTGGTCAATTTATTTTCACATAACATGTCTTTGTACCTTCTTTAGCTTGGATGAGTTTATTTATTGCACTTTACTAGTTGAAGCTTTGTAGTGCATGTTGTGTAGGAAAGTTGTTTATAGTTTTTGATCACTGTGTCTTGATCTTGAAGTCACATGTCTTTGACTGTCAGACTTGAACCTTTGGAGAAAGGCATAAATAACCATCTCACCACTCTTCACTAGCCAATCATGAACACTGAAAGTTCAAATATGTGTATAAACACCCTTGAACGTTTAGACCCCCAAATTACAACTTAACCAATTCAAGCAATATGTCAAACAACTAGTGTGCGGAAACTTAACATAAGCTATAATATGGAATTGGTAAAACTATCTAAGCCAAATTAAAATCACAACCCATAGCAGATAATAAAAAGGCAAAGATAAAGAGGAAGGAAGATGCAAACACAAAGACAACACGCGATGTGTTATCGAAGAGGAAACCGAAGCCCTCAGCGTAAAACCTCTCCGCCACCCTCCAAGCGGTAAACAATCCTCTAGAAAATATAGTTGGGATACATGGACAGCAATAGACCCTCCAAGCCTAATCTACCCAGTGCACCTAAGCCCTCCAAGCTTCTTGCTCCAACGAGGTTGCGCCGAACCTTTTTCTTTTCTAGCTTCCCGGATTCTGCTACTAGACCGTAGCATCAACCAATGAAAATTGGTTCCTTCCTAACTGCTTCCCAGTAATCCAAGCAGCTCTTTCACAGTGATGATTATGGTGAGAACAAGGTTTGGTAAAATGCCTCTCAAGGATTTGACAATGGAGAGGAAGAGAGTTGAGGAATTTGAAAAGACCCTAATGTATAGATTGTGGGTGAATCAATCTTGTTTTTCTTTAAGGTTTCTCTCTCAAAATTCTCTCTGGAAGCTCTCTTACATTTGTGGGTAAAAGGGGTATTTATATTGGAGTGTGAGAGGAAAGTGAAACGTCAGGTTTTACAAAATAGGGGTGGCTCGCGGCTTAACCTCGCGGCTTGACTAAGTCGCGAGATCCAGTCGCGAGATAACCGTATGGCCAGTTGTCCTGTTTTGTCCTGTAGTGCTCTAGCTAGCATGACTGTTCACCTTCTGGCATGCTTGGCACATGTGCTGCGTTTGGCGGCTTGCAGCCGCGAGTCACTCGCGAGTCCAAGCCGCGAGTCTTTGTTTTCTTGCACACTCTTGAGCAAACTTCACTCTATCTCACTCACTACCCTTACATCAAACCCACCTAAATACAGGGTCACTAAATGCTGAAATACAAGCAAATTTGGCACGGAATAAAGCCAATTAGATGGTTGAATAGATTCAACCTTACAATCTCCCCCTTTGGCTATTCCGTGACAAAACCCTAAAACAGACTCTAGACTTAACATGTGAGTTGGGAACAGTTGAACAAAACTCACTCACACCTAACTCTAGAAACTGTGAAGCACTTGAATCATATGAACATAAGACTCCTGAAACACAACAATACACCATGATCATTGTTAAGCAGAAAATCGTGAAATGCATATGAAACAGGCAATATGTGATCAAGCAAAGATGGAGTTAAGAAACAAACCATGGCTTGATCAACCAAGTGAACACCACAAGGTAGTGATCACAGTGCTCATTCACACTTGGAATGAACACAAGGACATACAAGTTAACAAGCACAAGGTAAGATACTTGTATGCTCAACACTCAACCAATGCATAATACACTAAGTATATGCATCTAGGAACAATCCTACAAGGGCACAAGAGTGACAGTACATAAATCAAAATGCAAGACATTTAGATATAAGTACTGATTTCAACATAGCATAAAAGGCTGCATTAAGTAAGGTACAAACCATAAAGCCTACATAATATGCATAAAACATTAACCCTAAAAGCTTACAAAAGCACATGGGTACAAAACACAAAATATCCTGAATAACATCATCAAAATATATAAAAGATTAAACCAAGAGTATAAGTTATGAGTTAGAAACAAATATACACCAAAACCACAGTGTATCAAACCCATATAAACATTAAATATCCAAAACATAAGCATATATAAACAAAGTCTCTGATTTTGACAACTTTGACAACTCCCCCTCAACACATTAGCTGCTTTTCTGCTTCTCTTCAACAATATCATCAACAACAGAAAGAAACATCTCTCCCTTTTTGACCGGAATGGCCAAAGGGTCACTGTCCATGCTGGGTGGTGAAGCTGTCAAGTTTTGCAGACAAAATATCAATCTGGTCCTGCATGGCTCTCATCCTCTCAAGGTGCTCAGCCTGGACTCCTCTGATCCCATCAAGTCGTTCCAGAATGATTTGAAAAGCATCTGGAGGTGTATCTGAAGAAGTTGATGCTCTAGTCCTTTTGCCACTCCTCTTTGGTGTTGAGGTTGATGCATGCCCTGCTGCCTCTGCCTCAGTCTCCATTGGGACACCCTCTCCTTCATCACCTTCATCTTCTTCTCCTGGAAGCCTAACACTTATCCTTTTGCAGGTAAGCTTGTTAATTGCAGAGGGTGTGGACATGGGACTGATGTCTTGAGTGATTGGAACACCCTTCTTTCTAAAGATCCTCATTAGCAAGCTAGGAAAGATCAATTTTGGCCTAGAGGTTGTTCTTGTCTCATCCACAATGGTGTCATATATGTGGGGGAACTTATGTCAATGAAATTCTTTTCTTTGAGATCCATCAGGAATATTGCTCTTGCACAGTTGATTGTAGTCAACTTCTTTATGGGGTAGAGGTTAAACATCATGATTATTGTTAAACACCTCATGTCCACTGGAAAAGCTGTGGTATTCAGACATTTCCCTTCTCTTTGTCCACCTATCCTTTGTTGAACAGTTTCAATAGAAACAATCATATCCTTGTAATTGACAAACTCCTGATCTTCTAATCCTTCAAGCCCTAGCACATCATCAATGACATGTGCATCCAAAGTGAATTCTTTACCTCTAACCCAGCAGCTTAAATCATTCTCCCTTATCACAGCATTTGAATAAAACTCCCTAATCAGGGGTTCACACACTACAGGGAGATCACTCAGAAGCTTTTCCCATCCTCTCCCTTCAAAACAGCTAGGGATAAAGGAGTTTCTTAAATCCTCCAAATCTACAAATCTTTCTTGAATAATTCCTGCTTTCAAGAAGATATCCTTGTATCTCTCAAAGTGTTGAACTGACCTAAACAGTTTAGAATCCATTTTCAATCTTTTGTCAGCCTTCTTTGCAGGAGTTTTCTTCTTCGGAGGTGAAGGAGCCATCTGTGAACAGTCAGAAGAGGCCACAACAGCATAGAACAATACATGTGTAGAACTAGTCAGTACCATGTAATTAACAAAGAAATTGCAGCCACACAGATAAACCGGAACACTTAAACATTATGCTACTTAGAACCACCACATGGATAAACAATCCTAAAAGAGGAAACACAAGAACAACAGGGAGAATGCAGGGGAGAATTAAATCAGCAGAGATAGAAAACATCCTAAAGACAAATATATGTCAATAAGACATACAATGGAATGAAAATGACATGACTCATAATCAGCATAGTAAAACTCACAGATGCTCCCAATAGATTAACACAATATAACATGCACATTCAGCACAGTAAACTACACATCCACAAAAGGAACATCTTAAATCAACTCAACAGCTCAAGTTCAGATAAAATAAAAGGAAACACTTAGCTAAGCACATGATGAAGACCAAAAAGGAAACAACTAACATATTTTCAAACTCTAGCAACAGCATCCACAAGCTAAGCATGAACATAGAGCAATAGCCGAAACACAAACCCATCTCAAAAACATAAACAAATGCGAAAAATCAAGGGGAAAAACACAAAATCAAGTAGAAAGGAGTTCAAGAATGAAAACCCATACCTGTTACTTGAAGATTTTGAGCAGAAAATATGCAACAATGGAGATTGGAAATGGGAGCACGGAGTGTTTGGGAAGGAGATAGTTGAGAGAGAAGACGAACAGTCACAAAAGTTCGAGGGAAAAACTGAAAAAGATTTAAAAACTACCCCTATTTTTGCCAAACACGCGATTTTCACGACTGAAGAGAGTCGCCAACAAGTCGCCAGTTCAAGCCGCCAAAACACTCAAAGACAAAAGTTTGAAAATTTTTTCTAAGTTTTTTTCGCGACTGGAAGGTCTACCCGCGAGTGAGTCGCGAGCTGAGCAGCGAAAATCTCTGAGTGACCCTCGTGACTGGACCTTCCACTCGCGAACAAGTCGCCAAAAATGACCCGCGAAGACGCGACTGAGGCTCGCTACTTGACTTACCCGCGACTGAGTCGCCAAAACAGGGCAAAACTGGATTTTTGAAATTTTCAGATTTTTCAAACAAAATACTTTCCAAAAACACCTAAAACACTCAAAAATCTTTTTGTGCTTGAATTAACAAAGATTGAGCATGTGAAAACACATTTCATCAAGTACAATCACACAAATGAATTTGGCATTTATTGAACATAAACTTGTGTGTTGTGTGTGGATATCAACAATGAGATAGTCCTTAGTCTAATGTGAAGTTTCAATGATCAATTCAACCAAGGCATACACAATTAGCACTAGATCATGTGACCCATCTCAATTATAGAAATATGTATATATGACCTCCCACAAAACTTGATAACATATCTTGGAGCTTTACATTTGACTCCACTTTCAACCATAACATTTGATTATTTTGATCTTTTGAGACAATCACCTCTCATTGTGAGAGTGATATATGATATTTTACTTTAATGAACAAGCCTTTGGCTTTTTGAATAAACATTCTCTTTAATATAAGGTCGCTTACCCTTTTTCCTAGTCGAATACTAGAATGTGCGACAGGCTTTTGCAGCTCAATATCTCTTTTCATTTGGAGATTTACATTTGGTGAGCTCTTTTTAGCAAACACAAAAAAATAAAGAGTGGGAAGATATATAGACACAAGTCTATGCATGTCTCAAGATCAACATAACCATTCACTAATCATTCATGACAAGTTTGAAGATCTATTTACAACAATCACATAGATTTCAAGATTTCTCCCATAGTGATAATAGTGCAAAGAAACAAGCTATGCTCAAAAATGCACAAAGCCATTAGCACAAAGGTACAAGGCAAAACAAGTTTAGAGACAAAACTCAACTATGTCAAAACATGTGTTTTTGAAAAGCATTTCATCTCATACTCATGTATGTGATTCATAAAATTCAATGCTTTGAGGAGTTTCTGCATTATTTTGCTATATTTTTCAAAAAAAACTGATTTTTCCAGAATTTCGACCGATCGAAATTGTTTTTCGACCAATTGAAATTACGATTAAAAATGTTTGTGAGTCTTTGTCTATTTTGATCGGTGCTCGATTGGTGTTGGATCAATCGAAGCATTTTCAACCGATCGAATCTGTTTTTCGATTGATCGAAAATCGTATAGAGAATTTTTTAAAAACTGATTTTCACGTGTTCAAACTCACTTTTTCAAAAGTTTTCAACTTTTTCTCTCTCTATACAACTCAGTCAAGGCTCCAATCCATTTTTTTGTCATTTTCCACCATTCTTTTTGCAAGGTTTTTCTCTCCCAAGGCCAGTAAGACCTTTATACCCTTCCTTTTGCATTTATTCACTTTTCATGCATCAAATCATCCATTATTTGGGAAATTTCGAACCTATGTAATTTTTGGGGTTTTTGATGAATTAAGCTTTTTCCTTCACAATTAATCAATGGGTTTTTGTTGGGGGATGTTATACATATGATCTTTGGTGTTTAATTTGATCAATTTGAAGTATTGTGAGAAATTGAAAATTCTAGGGCTTGAAACAACCCGATTTGGGGATTTTGTTCAAATTGAGTTTTAATTGATGAAATTATCTTGTTGGATTGATTAATTTGATCATTATAAACTGTTCTCTAACTTGTGTGATGATCAATTGGTCAATTTAGTACAAATTGAACAAGTGTTTTTTCAAAATTTTGGAGTTTTTGTTATAAACTCTATGCTCAAGCCAATTTTGTGATTCTAAACTTAAATTGAACTTGTTATCACTGCATTAGAGCATGCATCATGACATTTATCTGTTCATGCATCATATAGATTGTTATTTCTATATTTTTTTGTGCTAACTTGCAATCTACCCTTGGTATTTTTTTTTTTTTTTTTTGTTTTTGTTCTTTCTCTTGTGTCTTTGTCCTTACCCTAGCACCATGTCTAGGAAGACTAGAACCCATAGGACTTTTTCCTCTTCTTCTGCTCCTTCCTTTGTGGGCACTTTGTTTCGAAGTGAGAAAAGCTAAGAGTTGTATGAGACACTAAACCTTAAGAGAAAATTTTGGGCTAAGCGTAAGGTTTTGTTAGATGAGCTAGATCCTGCCATTAAGGCAAACTTTGAGCGTCGAGGCTGGTTGCCACTTTTGGATATTGATTATCCTCCTCCTGCTACCCTGATTAGAGAGTTCTACTTGAACCTCTCTATCCACGTCTATGATTCCAACACTTTAGTCAAGAGTTGGATACGAGGTGTACAGTTCACCATTACTCCTCGTGTAGTGGCTAACGCTCTTGGGGTACCCGTGGTCCCGAACCCTGTTTATCCTTATGACGAGTCTCCTACCCTAGACGACATCATGTCTTACATCACTGGTACTTTTATCCGATGGGGTTCTGATCCTCGGATCACTTCTGCTGAGCTCACTGAGACCACCTATCATTTCTTTAGGATGGCGTGTCTTTCCTTGTGGCCTATCTCTCAACTGCACACCATCCCTTTGGAGCGATGTGCATTTTTGTATGCTCTTGTTACAGATGCTCCTATTAGTTTTCCTCATCTGTTTCTTTGTTCTTTGAACGAAGTTCATAGGAGTTCCTCTATCGCTCATGCTCTTTTTCATCCTGTTTTCATTCATAGGATTTTGTTGTTTTTAGGTTTAGATGACTTACCCGCCTCTGAGCCCGTACACATTATTGCTCTCATAGGTGCCACTTTTCTTAGGTAGAGGGCCGCTCAGATGAGAGAGCTCTAAACGCCCTCATGTTGACCCTTCTGGTACCGCACCCCCTTCTTCTTCTACAAGTACAACTTCTAGTGAGGCATCTGTTGAGCCTGTTGGTGCTGCTGTTCCTCCACCACCTACTTTGGATGACTTTGACATTCGTCGTACATTGGAGACTGTCATGATCATTCAGGCGGCTCATGGTCAGATTTTGGTGGACGTGCTTGATGAGCTCTGTGCTTTGTGAGCGGATTAGGCGCATCTTCGACGTTCGCCTTCGCCACCTCCTTTTAGTGATGGTTTCTGATTGCCCTTTGGCATTCCGTCACAAAAAGGGGGAGTACTTTTGGACACTTGTAGAAGATTTTTTTAGTTAGGGGAAGTGTTTTTGTTTGTTGGAGCTTGTGGAGTTTAGATTGTATCTAGGTGCTTCACTATGTATGTATCTTTTTCGGCTCTTGATGTATTGTTTTTGGGCTATTCATGTTAGGGGGAGATACATTGTTATTTATGTTTCTTGTTTCACTGCTCATTGATTTATATTCATGAGTTATTCATGATATATGACTTTGTTTTGTGTTTTGTGAAGTCAAGAATTTATTTTTGTTTTACTTGTATTTTCCACACATGCGTTTATGCGTTTGTTGAGTATTTCAAGAAATATATAGGTTGATTCAGTCGTGCTGCTGTCTACACTTGCAACTAATGGATAATAGTTAGGTTGGATTATTTTGTAATGGGAATTATTTTTGTAAAGGGCTTTTACTTGTAACTTTGAGCAATGTGTTTTTGTTTTGTCACAGATTACCAAAGGGGGAGTTTGTTAGGCTCTAAGTACTTAGGAACTAATGTATTAGAACTCTAATTTGTATTGTTAGCAAACCATGATCAAAACAGGTTTTTAGTCTTGTTTTAGACTTGCTTAAAGTATGTGTTTTATGTTAAGTTGGAATTGAGCTGCTGCAGAATTCATTGTGCAATTCGATCTAGCTCGATCGATCGAGAATTAGGCTCGACCGATCGAAAGTCGAGCAGAATGTTTTTTCTGCAGAATTTCCAACTCAGCCCTAAGCCCGTATAACGTGTAGGGTTTTATATTTCGTCTTAGGTATAAAAGGGAAACCCTAGCCATGTTTTTGAGGTTGCTCTATTTGCTGCTGTGTGTGTGAATCTCTTGTGAGATCCGAGAGGTGGTTGCCTTCACACATGCTTAGGATTATCAAGAAGGAGATTTCATTGAGAGCTTGATGATCATTCAGTTGTTGCAATAGAAGCTTAAAGATACACAAGCAAGAGTGCTTGTACTAACTAGAGAATCCAAGAAAGAAGGAGTCCGTGGTTTCAAAGCTGTCACGTGGTCGTGTCAGTAAGTTTTCTATTGGTGGGTAGCAATAGGATGTTAGTGGTCTAAGTCGCTATTGTAAAACTTCGGTTCTTTCATAGTGGATTCAAGTTTACTTTGAGGGTAGCTAGGTTAAATCCTCCCAAGGTTTTTATCGATGTGGTTTCCTGGGTCATCATATCTTTGTGTTCTTTATATTCCGCTCCTTACATTGATATGATTATATGATTGTGTTAACCTAGATCTGAAATTTGGACTAAATAATCACTTGGTTAATCAACTAGGTTAATCCAATTGTGTTTTAAGGGGTCTAAAAACATACAGGTATTAACAAACACTTTGTTGTTATCATTATGACTATAGAATAAACCTCCCACAATTCCTTTTGGATACCCTACAAAGAAAACCACTTTTGTTTTAGATTGCAACTTGTCAAACTTTCCTTTCAACACATGTGCTAGACAACCCCAAATATGGAGATGTCTCATACTAGGCTTACACCCAATCCACAACTCTACAGGTGTTTTAGGAATAGACTTCGAAGGTACTAAATCAGAAGATATGTTGCAGTATTTAAGGCATATCCCAAAAAAGAAGTTGGTAGAGTCAAGTAACTCAACATAGATCTAACCATATATAAAAGAGTCCTACTCCTCCTTTCCGCTACACCATTTTGTTGTGAAGTTCCAAGTGTAGTCAATTGGGATATAATCTCATTTTTAGATAAGTAATCCTTGAAATCCCCAAGAATATTTTCACCACCACAATCAGATCAAATGGCCTTTATGCATTTACCTAATTGATTTTCCACTTCAGCCCTAAACTCTTTAAACTTTTCAAAGGCTTCAGACTTCCATCTCATTAGGTATACATAACCAAATCTAGAGTAATCATCAGTAAAAGTAATGAAATACTCATAGCCACCTCTTGCTTGGATAGACATAGGACCACATACATCTAAATGTATTAGTTCTAGCAATTCATTGGCTCTATGCCCATTTGCATTGAAAGACCTTTTTGTCATTTTTCCTTCCAAACAAGATTCACAAACTGGGAATTCATCAAAATCCAATTTTTCTATAAAACCATCTTTCACCAGTCTTTGAATCCTATTTGAATTAATATGACCTAAATGCAATTGCCAAAGATATGCATCACTAGTAGAAGGAAACTTTCTCTTTAAATGATTTTACATGTGAATTAACATCTGATTCAAAATTTTACAATTCATGCTTATCAGGAGTTAAAATATAAAGACCATCAACAATATTGCCAGAACAGAAAAAACACTTTATCCTTCTTATTTACAACATTGTCTTTCAAAATAATACAATATCCATGTATACCTAAATAAGTTGCAGAAATCAAATTCCTATGAACATTAGGTACATATAAACAGTCTTCCAATATTAAAACCTTAGAACCAAAGTATAAATTAAACACCCCAAATGCTACAACTGGAATTTTGCTCCCATCAGCCAAAGTGAGGAATATTTTCCCTTTATTCAACCTTCTGGTCTCCTGGAACCCCTGCAAAACATTGTAAATATGATTATTAAATAATGAATCCACACACTAGGAATTTGTGGGATTTTGTACTAAACAAGTTTCAAGAATGAATGATCTCATCATACCTTTATTCTCCGTAGCTAAGAATTTTGGACAATTCCTCTTCTAATGACCTTTCTCACCATAGTGGAAACATTTTCCTTGGTGTAGTCCCTTGCTTTCTTCTTTCCCTTATTGGCAACTCCTAAGGCAACTTGTTTACCCTCTTGTTTGGTGAAGTCCTTCTTCCAACCACCCTTGCCTTTTGACTTAGGCTTAGAAGAAGATGCTTCAGCCATATTAGTATCAAAATCGGCTTTTACAAGGATGCCTTCCGCTACCACTAGTTCATTCATCAATTCAGAAAAAGTATAAATCTTTTTGTTCATATTATAATTAAGTCTGAATTCTTTAAATGACTCTGGCAGAGATTGGATTATCATATCCACTTGGGATTCTCCATTAATGTCGGCACCTAAAACCTCCAGTGTATTTAGATAAGGGATCATCTTAAGACAATGCTCTCTAATTGGAGTCCCTTGAGCCATCTTGGTATTCACAATGAGCCTCATAGTATCTTGCCTTATAAAACGGCCTTACTCACCAAAAATATCCTTCAAACTAAACACTATGTCTGAAGCTAGTTCCACATCCTACATTTAATGCTGTAAAACATTTGAATTAGATGCAAGGATATAGCACTTAGTCATCTCATTAGATTTCCACCAACAATCATATCGCTACCTCTCCTTAGAACGAGCATCTAATGCAGGAAAGTTTGGAGATGGTTCACTAAGCACAAATTTTTTCTCTTCAGCAATAAGAACAATGTCTAAATTCCTTTTCTAGTCAACATAATCAGGTCCAGTCAGCTTGTTTTGGTTAAGAATAGCAACAAGTGGGCTAAAAGATGCCATGATTAAATTTGAAAATAATAAATAATAAGTAAACAGGACATTATCAGTTTTGCATATGAAAACATATTATGGAACGTTAATAAAACCATAAATTGACAATATACGACAACCCAATCCCATATTCAGTATCCCTCAACATAGAGTGAACATTAAATGCTATGATTGATTGAAAACACTTTTCATTATTAGTTCTGTCTTGGTAACTCTTACCAAACACTAATAATATGTCATTATTCATTTAGCCTCTAAATAAAAATAGTAAGAACTCAGCATAGAGGATACTATAATATTTAGTCTAGTGTATACCATTGCCTAGAGTCATGTGTAGCCACATTTCATCTACCATCTTATAGTACCATGATACAATACACCCTCCGCATGGAATGCAAGGCTCGAGGCCAAGACAAGGTGTTTGCTCACACCACTATAAACCATGAAGTTCAATCTTGTACTACTATGAAATAAACACCCTCTGCATGGAATGCAAGACTCGAGGCCAAGACAAGGTGCCTACTTCACACTACTATGAACTAGGAATGGAGGTTGTGAGATTCAACCCTTGAATCTCTCTCCCACTAAAATTTTAAAAAAAAATTTATTTAGAAATCATGTGTAATCTTATCACACGTAGCCTTGCACTTTATCAATGTTTTAACACAATCCCTAAAATAATAATTAAGTGGAATTGAGTTCAAAAATGAATTTCACAGATGTTATAGTCATAAAGATCCATATGTATGTAAGCAAAAATCTGACACATAGGCAAGAAGTTCAATGAGAAAAGGCGAGCTGGCCCATGGATCGAGGTTCCCGAGGAGGATGGGCACCTCAGGAATACTTTAAAGTAATTAACAATAGCAAAAAGTAGAGCTTCAGGGAAGATAATAGAGCCATGTAAGCAACAGAAAGAAGAAATATTTGGGAAGGTGACTGCCACCTCCACATTTAATGCACTACACCAACTAAACTAGCCACATTTATAAGGAAATGACACCTGAATAGTGTCTTCACAGCTCAGAGCCATTTCTACCACTGCCAAAAGGGTCTTGATGGGACAAGCATCCAAAGAGTTTCCTTGAATTGTACAAATGGAGGGTTGGCATGCAACAGAGGAGACTATATAAGGAAAGGATCCCCGTAGGAATGGGGATGCTGACCTGAAAGGAAGAGAGAGAAAGGAAGAGAATATAAAATCTCATTGTAGAGAGAACATCCCTGATCTTTGTATGAACAACTCCTTCTCGGACTTGCTTGAGGAAGATTTTACACTGAATTTGTGTTTCTTACTCTTATAATAATAATCTTGGCCCCGTTGTTCTTAAGCTTGAATTTGCTTAGCTTTATAGTTGGCTCATTAAACCCACTCTCTTACAAGTCTATTATTTTAGACTTGTTGTGCTGGGTCACACTGTTCTAAGTGGACTAGACCATAAATCTAGCCTTTACAATTGGCGCCATCTGTGGGAAAGAGGCACCTACAATCTTTGTTAGTCAGGCTTTCCTTCTCATAGTAGGGAGAAGAGATGGCAAGCTCAAGGTAGAAAAGAGAGGAGTCTTTTGGGTTGCAACATGTAGACCAATTTGTTATCTTAGAAAGAAGGAGAGATCGAGAGGTTAATTGAACTCCTAGTGTATGGGTTGAAACGGATTATACAGATCATACCAGTAGAAGTCATTCGAGCCCTGGAAGTCACATCTCCCATGATGAAGAAACAAGGAATCTCAAGCTAGAAATTGATCATTTACGTAAGAAGTTACATCGTAGGCATCATATTGCATCCCCACCTAGCTCAGAGACTGATTTAGTGGAAGATCACAGTTATAGGTAGAGATCCAAGACCCCTCCTAGTGAGTCCTTTTTTGTATCCTCACACTTAGACAGGGAGGAACAACACTACAGGAAATGAATTAAGAGTTCTCCCCCCAAAAGTATGGGGAATGACGCAATGAGTAAGGCTCTACGTCAAATTTCCATGTCACCATTTTCATGCAGGATTGATAGGGCTAAACTCCCTCACCACTTTTCCCAGCCAGTTTTCACTATATACAATGGGAGGATTGATCCTATTGAATATGTGAGTCATTTTAATCATAGAATGGCCATTCATTCCAAAAATGAAGCCCTAATGTGCGAGGTATTTCCCTCCAGTCTTGGACATTTCGCCATGAGATGGTTTGATGGGCTGGAGGAGGGATCAATAAGTTCGTTCGAAGACCTTACCAAGGCTTTTGGTGCCTGATTTGTAACATACAGCAGAGTTTGTCGGCCTTTGGATTCTTTGCTATATATGGTAATGAAAGAAGGTGGGACCTTGAAGACCTACTCTGATAGGTATTGGGTGATGTTTAATGATAAAGATGGAGATTTTGAAGGTTTGGCAATAAGAACCTTCAAGGTGGGACTTCCCACGAATCACGACCTAAGAAAGTCGTTGACTATGAAGCCCCCATGGAGTATATGCCAGCTTATGGATCGAATCGATGAGCATAAGCGGGTTTAGAAGGACCAACTACAAGGAAAGGGGAAGGCCAAAATCCCCCCCCCCCCGAAAGAATAAATCCTCGGCCTAAAGGGTATGGGCATAACCGACCTAAGAGATACTTCATCAATCAGCCCACACGCCCTAGTGCTCAGGTGGTTAGCTCAGTATTCAAGGAGCTGTGCATTAGTTACTTGAAAAGATAAAAAATGAGCCTTACTTCAAATGGCCAAAAAAAGGGAGGCGACCCTACCAAGTACAATCAAAACCTTCATTGTCAATACCATCAAGATCGTTGACACACCATCAAGGATTGCAGAAACCTCTATGACCACTTAGAGTAGTTGGTTAAGGCAGGAAAGTTGAAGCAATTCATGTACCATCCCTCTAGGCAGGGGAATCAAGTGGGATCAAGATACCAAAGAGAATCTGTTTCAAGGCCGCCGTTAGGGACCATTAATGTCATTTTTGCCACTCCAAATCAGGGTAGAAGTCATTCATCTAGGGTCATGTCTATAGCAACAAGGCCGGACACTGAGGAACAAGTCTTGGAATCTAGGAGGATCAAAATAGAGACACGGCCGACCCTGGGTTTTTTTAGATGAGGATAAGATTGGGACTTACTAGCCCCACTATGATGCCCTAGTAGTAAGCCTCAACATTGGGGGATATAACATGAAGAGGGTACAGGTTTATCAAGGGAGTAGGACTGAAATTATGTATCTGAATCTATATAAAGGGCTGAACTTGAAGCCCGAGGACGTACTCAAGTATGATTCCCCCTGGTGGGATTTGATGGAAGAACAGTTACTCCCAAGGGAATGATTAAGTTACCTATGCAAACAGGGGCCGAGGTGGTCGAGGTGGAGTTCATTATTGTTGATGCCTATTCCCCTTACACGGCTATTTTGGCAAGGCCTTGGCTCCATGCCATGGGAGCAATGTCCTCAACTCTACATATGAAGGTGAAGTATTCCACTAAGGGGCAAGTAGGAGAACTAGTGGGAAGTCAAACAATGGCCAAACAATGTTTGGTGGCTGCTAGTAGACACCAGTCAGGAAACAGGGTCTCATTCACTCAAAAGGAGGTCCCATAGCAATTAGCAAAACTAAAAGATTTGCCCAAGGTCAAAGAAAGGGGCCTGTTGTGTGGAGAGCTGGAGAAAGTGATCATCAGCTCACACATAGATAAATATTTTCAAGTTGGGACCCAGTTACCTCCTAAGGAAAGAGAAGAGTTGTTGGGATTCCTAAGGGAGAACATGTCTATCTTTGCATGGATTGTGTATGAGGTACTCGGGGTAGATTCAAATTTCATATGCCACTATTTGAATGTGAATCCAATGGTTGTACCTAAAAGGCTACCACCTCGGTACTCTTCTAAGGAGCATGTCGAGGCAATAAAAGAGGAGGTAAACAAGCTCAAGCGTGTTGGAGTAATTAAAGAAGCATTTTATCCTGAGTGGCTAGCCAACACAGTCATGGTGAAGAAGAAGTTGGGAAAGTAAAGAGTTTGTGTAGACCTCACGGACTTGAACAAAGCCTGCCCTAAAGACCCATTCTAATCCCTTGGATTGACCAACTGGTAGATGCGACGGTTGGCCATCCTCGAATGAGCTTTTTAGATGCTTTCAAAGGATATCATCAGATACTATTAGCCTTGGCCGATCAAGAAAATATAGCCTTTTTAACCCCTACTAGGAACTATCACTATCGAGTAATTCCTTTCGGCCTGAAGAATACTGGAACAACTTATCAAAGGATGGTAATAAGAATGTTTGAATCTCAGCTAGGGAAGAATGTTGAAGCATATATCGACGATATGGTTGTAAAATGTAAAAAAGTCTCGAAGCACTTAAACAACTTGGGAAGCATGTTCACGATACTCAGGAAACACAAGCTACACCTCAACGCCTAAAAGTGTTCCTTTGGCGTTAGTTCAAGCAAGTTTTTAGGGTATATGATTACTCATCAGGGAATAGAAGTTAATCATGATCAAACCAAGGACATAAATGACTTACATCCTCGGAACCCTAAAGAAGTTCATAAATTGAAAGGAATGACCATTGCCTTGAATAGGTTTATTTCTCGGTCGGCAGATCGATGCAGACCTTTCTTTCAACTCTTCCATAAATGGAAAGGCTTTGAGTGGACCCAAGAGTGTAATGTTACCTTGAAGGAACTAAAGCAATATTTATTTCATCCTCTTATCCTCTCCAAACCAAAGAAAGAAGAAGTCCTATATGCTTACATAGCAGTCACTTGCCATGCAGTAAGTCTAGTTTTGGTTAGAATGGAGGCCAAGGCGTAAAGGTTGGTCTATTAGGTTAGTAAGTCTCTTCAAGAGGCAGAAGTCCATTATTTACCTCTCGAGAAGGAAATTCTGAAAATCGTCCATGCCATGAGGAAGCTCCCCCATTATTTCCAAGCACATACTATCGTAGTCCTTACTCAACTCCCTCTGTAGGCGCTACTTCAAATATCTGATTACACTGGGAGAATAGCTTAATGGGGGACAATATTGGGAGCATTTGGCATCAAATATTTGCCCCGTACAACCATAAAGGTGCAAGTGTTGGCAAATCTAGTGCCAGAATTCACTGAATGCCCCAAGGAGACTTGGGCTGAGGAAAGCAGAGTATCAGAAGCATGGGTCTCAGCTGGTAAGCTCTATGTGGACGGTGCAGCTAATCAGAAAGGATCTATTGTTAGGATCATCTTGATATCTCCTGAGAAGATAACCATTGAAAAGTCTTTGAGGTTAGGTTTCCCAGCCACAAATAACGATGCCGAGTTTGAAGCCTTGCTGGCTGGAATGATTATGGTAAAGAAGTTGGGAGGTGGAGCTATAGAAATTTTCTCAAACTCAAGAATAGTAGTCGGACAAATTAATGCTGATTTCAAAGCCAGAGACCAACGAATGCAAGGGTTCCTTAACAAAATTAGATGATTGCAATCTAGTTTTGAAACTTTTTCTATAAAGAAAGTCCCAAGAAGCAAGAATACTCATGCCGACTCGTTGGCCACTTTGGCTGCCTTTTTAGGGTAGGGCCTTCCTCGGGTCATAGTTGTTGAAGATTTGTTGGCTCCTAACTCTTAAGATCAAGCCATGATTGGAGCGCACAGCGTGCAAGTTGACTTAAGCTAGATGGAGCCATTAGTCTCTCCTCAAAAAGAAAAAGTTATACAAGCATTCATTTTCTGGGCCATATTTTCTCTGTGTCCATCTCGAGGCGATGAAACCATTGTTAGAAGAGCTCCATGAAGGAACTTGTGGTAGTTATACAGGAAGAAGATCCCTATCGCACAAAGCCCTTACTCAAGGATATTGGTGGCCGGGTATGCAAAAAACTACCCAAGACTATGTTAGGAAATGTGACCAATGTCAGAGGTATGCCCCAAGCATTCATCAACCAGGAGGTACCTTAAATCCCCTTTCTAGTCCTTGGCCATTTCTGAGGGCAACAAGAAATCGAAGATGGCTTCTCGTTGGAACCAATTACTTTACGAAGTGGGTTGAGACTGAACCCCTTTCCAACCTTAGGGACTTGGACGCAAAGAGGTTCATTTGGAAGAATATTGTCACCAAGGTCGGAGTCCCTCACACGTTAATCTTGGACAATGGACTTCAATTCGATAGTAAAGCGTTCTGGAGATATTGCTGCGAGTTGGGCTATGTGATATTGTCCAGATATTGCTACATGTTCGATAGTATTCATAGATGAAATACCCAATATCATCACCAACTACGAACTAAGGTTTTAAGTTTACAAAGAACTTGTGATTTATATCTTCTGTGACTAAATAACGTAAATCACATATTATGCATCTTAAGGACTATATGATAATGTTCAAATACATGTTACCATTAATTTTAGATAATAAAATAATTGTATTATTTATAACATAATGTCATACAAAGCATCATATAATAAGATTTTAGGGCACTAATCCTAACACTTTGCTAGTGCCATTTTGATGCAATGCTTGGCTAAGAGGTGGTGGGACACTACCCACACCTCCTATATTGTTGACCGGGAGATGACAGTGACTCCCCGTGACTTTCACCAGATGATTGGCCATAGGTGTGACGGGACGCTCATCAACCTGAGGGTGCATCGGGCATGCAGCTGGGCATTGAGTTGCTCAGGAAGAGGTACTCAACATATACAATCCGTTACTACAACATTGAGATGAATTATAGGCCTCTCCCACAGGTGACTCATGATGACTATGCCCGAATGGCTAGGGCCTTTTTGTTGTATACTCAGGGGGGATATCTCTTTGCCAATAGAGGGCAGATGGTGTCTATGAGGTGGCAATCCCTCTTACAGGATTTCAAGGAGGCTCATGAAGCCAAATGAGGCCAAAGCATGGCTTGCTTACCTATACTCATCCTTGGACACGCTCAGCAAAGGAACTCCGCATCAGCTGGTGGGGCCTTGGAAGCTCCTTGAGGTTAGTTCTCTCATTCCTTCTAGCATTTTACAATGCATATGTTTCCTATTCTTGTAATTGTGATTATTCATATGCCATCTAGGCTTAGAGAACCACACTTCACACTCTTGCATACTGTATCTATGTCTATATCTTGCAAACTATCATCTTGCAAACTACATTCATACCTATATCTTGCAAACTGCACCCATTCATCTTGCGAACTATCATCTTGCAAATCGTCATCTTCCAAACTAGCATGTTGCAAATTTTCATCTTGCAAATTGTACCCATTCTTCTTGCAAACTATCATCTTGCAAATTGTGTTTTCTCTTTTCAACGCTGGGCCGTGAAGTACGATCTTATTGCTCGTGGAGTGGAGGTGGATTTGAAGAGCTTCTCTTGGGTTAGGACTCATTTTGACAGAATTTCTTTTGAGGAGGTGAGTTAAACATTCATTTTTCCTGTTATCTTCTCTTGCATGCTCTTAGGATTCTTCATCTAACCCTGTGTGTTGTCCAAGTCATTTGGAGACCATGGGTGAGTGCTTTACTATTGCAGACTCGAACTTGGATGTTGTTGCCTTTATCACTTTTGAGATCACCCAGCCTTGCAAGGGTGCTAGTCTGAGGGTTATTTATTTGGCAAAGAGGGTATGCTGCCAATTGGTAGGTGAAGATGTACCGCAGGTCCCGCTGGATCCTCTACAATTCATGCCTGCCCCGCTCTCCATGTCAGATGCTAAGTACCATTTGTGGAGAGCCAACATTCCCTACATCAACATCTCATGGATGACATGGTGTATGACGAGTTTAGCGAGACTCGCCTCATGCTCACTTTCTTCAGGAGGTATATATTTTTTCCTCTCTATTACCCTTCATTCTTCCTTTTTTTTTTTTTTCGTATTTCTACACATAGTGATATCCTAATGTGATGCTTATATCAAGCTGACCCTGCTGGTAGTGGTCATATTAACCCTTCCCATCTACCTAGGTCAGTCTATGCTTACAACTTTAATGGCTTCACTCAAGAGTGCCCCGTGGGGTGTAACACAAATGTTATGGGTTACCCTTTCCTTGAGGAACACAAGCAGTAAGTTCTCCTTCATCCTTGTCTTGTCTTTTCTTTTCTTGCTTCTCCCAACACTTGTTCTAACACTTTCCTTTTCAAATTCAGCCCACTGTATAGGAGCATGAAGAGCTGGTTTGGCTTGCTGGGTATCTCAAGCTAGAAGTGACCGAGTATTCTAGGCAGATTTATGGTCCTAGAGGATTTGCCTACCTAGATGGTGGTGATGATGATAATGATGACGATGGTGATTGTAGATACTGTATTTTGTTCACCCTCGATTTGCGTGCCAGACCACAAAAATTCCAAAAATATTAGCTTTTCTCCATTGGGCCACAAAAACATCTAGATTGACGTGGTACAACCTATTTGGGCATCGGAGCACTTAAAGTGCCATTTCAGGTCAAATTGACCAAAATGCCCCTAGTCAACCCTGGGTGGACCGAAAGTCATAGAGGTCAAAATCATCCCAAAACAACATTTTTCATGTTTCTACATCAAACCCGAGTCTCCCAGAGATTTTTGTCAACTTTGACCAGGTTTGACCCGACATTGACTCCCGAAGGCACCAGAAACCATATTTTGATCTGATCATTAGAACGAGTTAAGACCAGTGCCATTGTGATGATTATCAAATTCACTTTCCAACATCTATTCATAGGTCAAAATCAAAGTTAGAACGGTTGAAATATCTAGAAAACTATGTAAAGCACATCAACACGCTTCCTGAGACCATAACTTTTGATTTGTTCGTCGAATTTCCAATTTCTTTAGTATTATGGAAACTAGAAATCCAGACCTTTCTAGGGACACCAAGATCAGCTCAATCCGACTCAGGGAAGACCTTTAAATGCGAGTCCAAAACTAAACCAAAAAAAGCTGAAACTACTGATGTCAACAAAGGTGGCCGGCAACCCTTATATGGCCGCCAGCGGTGGCCAACGCACATGTCATCAGAAACTAAAGGGTCAGTTTTCAATTATAAATGCTTCCAGACCCCTCATTTTGCCCCCAAAAAAAAAAAAGATGTTGGCCAATTTTCTGGCCAGGTTCTCTCTTCCTTCTCTCCAATTTTGGGCAATTTTCTGGGGTGTAGATCTTGTCCCATGGTCTAGGCCTACATCCTCACACCTAGGCCCATATCAAAGGGTTTGGATCACTTCCCTATATGTTTGCTTGCTTGCTTGCTTCAATGCTTTATCTCCATGTTAGCCTCTCTAGATCTAGGCTTTGCATGCTTTGCGCCCTCCAAAGGCTTGTGCTTGTTGGTCCTTGGGGCCATTTGCTTGTGTGGTTTTATCCATCCCTCCTAGGGCTTGTTTGGATGTAACCACTTGTGAGATATGCCTCAATGGTGTTGGTTTGCTTGATACACACATTTCTTTGCTCCGTGCGATGTTGATATTGTCACGACCCAAATCCATGGAACATGAATTTAGATGCATGACTAACCTGCTAAACTTATCTAACTCCATAAACATAATTAATCCAAAATAAATTAAAACTCCAAAGAAACAATACTCTTAAATAAAATCTCTTACAAAAATCCAAACTCCATTAATGGAAAATTAATCTCCACCATAACAAAAACATGAATTACAAAATAAGGGTAACTAAAATCCTTTAAGGCTTCAAGTAATACTAACGTTGCCTAAAACTCCCACGCTCTACCTTGCACCTTACGAAGCAATCCAAAGGTTCTGATCCCCTAACTAAACTTTAATCTGAAAATTGTAATTGATGGGGTGAGCCACACATCCAGTAAGCAATTATACACAGTATACAATAAAATAGAGTCAAGCAAATCACGAGTTTGATTTCACAATTTCACTCAAAATATTCGATATAGTTTTCCAAACATATAAAGAACCACTAAACACACACACATATATATATATATAATCAAATCTTAAAGTTATTCGAAAACACATACATATAATTGATCAGAGCACAGTGTCACATATACACATCACATATTCTCACATACAATCCTGTGAGCGGATACCAACATCTAACCCCTGTTGGTGTGGGATCAACACATATTCTCACTTACAATCCTGTGAGCGGATTTACACACATATCTGATATATCTGATCAATTCTAACAACATTTATTTTAAGTCACATATCACAAAGTAAAGTTTATACAAAATAAAATAATTTACTTGATATTAACAATTTCCTTCCAAATACAGAGGCATATCAAAGATCACAATATTGAATAGAATATAAATCAAAGGATGCTTGACTCTCTTGGGAAACGAATAGAGACTGAGGAGTTTATGTAAATATATTACAGTTCTTGAGTAAATATGAAAATTAAATTTGCTAAAAGAAACATTTTAAATACCATTTGAGAATAGGAATATGACTTTAAAATTACTTGGTTTTAACAAATTTAAAGGACAAGACCCTTTTTAGAAAGCTTACATTGAAACTCAATTATTTACGAAAAAAAATAGTTTAGTTTAGAAATCATCTTTTAAATGAGATTTGGACATTCAAAACTTATTTAAAATTCAAAGTATCTCTTTAAAACATTTTTAATAGTTGAAATTTCTCTTTCAAAGATACAAAAATACTTTTGACAAAATTTAGAAAATATAAGTTTGAAATACAAAACTTTTGAAAACTTCTAAGAACCTAATGGACAAAACTTGTGCATATTATGCATAATTACTTACAGCACTTGAATCTCTCTGAAAGTCCAGCTGAAACACCGTCCAATTGTCTCAAAATACTCTTAGATAGGACCTATAATCAATCATGGAAATTACTTAATATCCTCCATAAAATATAAATCTTATTAAACTATACAAACTGACTCACTAGTAAAATACTTTACTAAACTAAATGATAGCACTAATGCAAAGCATCTCTACCCAAAAGTGTGTTTCCTCAAATTTATCAAAACTAAAAGGCAATAGCCAATACTTAAGGATTTAATATATAACTCCAACGAAAGCTGTGGGCCGAATCTAATATGACTTTGTTCATGGACTTAATATCATTGACCCTTATGGATTCAATATAACAATGTTTTGGGATGCAATAACAATTCGGATAAACATCAAGTCTGTCAATATCCTTCAATACAATTGTAGTAGTGTTGAAACTGAATGGTTCATTTTGTTTGGACTAGTCAAAGTCTAGGCAAAGACTACCAAGGCCATTAATCATCCATAAGAGGACCTGGACTTTGACAAGATGAGATTACATGTGTGGGGTCGGTTGCAATTTCTCCAGCAATTCATAATTAACCCTACGGCATAGATCAATAGCCCAAAAGTTCCTATAGACCTTAAAGCCCTTATAGTCCTACAAAATGATGCAGCCTTATTCATGCTTTAATTAATTTCGGCTGTTCTTTTAGACTCCGAACAGTGGCATTCTAAGATTCAAGAATAATTGAAACAGTGTAAAAAAAAATCGTAATCTAAGAAATTACCAATCTCACAATCTACACATCATTAAAGTTTTCTATGATAAAAAAATTCTAACTCTTTAATTCTTGTTTCTAACGGTGAGAAATCATACCTTGAACAATCTGATTGCTTCTTCAATTGTATGTGCTCTAAACTCCAAGGGAAAAGTACACCTCCTAGCCTCCTAAGCGATGAAACCCTTTCTATGAAAAACCCTAATTTATCTCTTCATTTACCTTATATTTGACGCATCTAAGATGTGGGCTTAGTGGGGTAGTGGGCTGTAGATTAAAACCCACTTAAACTTATCTCTTTAGTCTCCAAGAGGCCCATAAAACATCTTCCTCTTTTCTTTTTATTTATTTATTTTAATTGCCTCATTAAATTGTATGCACTAAAACTTTAATTTTCTCATCTATTTGTAGCACCATAAAATTGTCTACTCCCATCTTACTGTGCACACACATATAGTACCTCAACTCTATATTAAAATTGACAAGGTGTAGTGATAATCATAAAAACAAAAATTGGGGTATTACAGTTATGCTTGCCTTGCTTGCTTTACACCACTCGTTTGGCTTTCTTTGCTTCTTTTGTATCTTTGCACGCTGACCTACATGTTCATGCATAAGTCTATATGTCTTCCATACTCCAATCCAATGGAACTATGGACACTCGATCCAAACCTACATTTGTCCTCCTAAGACACCCTTTTTTGTTTGATAACATGCATATTTCCCCTTTCATATGCTTAGCATGATTTGTTTTCCCCTGTTTGGCTCTCTTTGTTAGTATGTTCTTTGCATGCTCTCCCTTTTTCCCTTGTTTCTTTCTTTGGTTGTCTGCTGACCTGTTTCTTTTGTCTTTGCTTGTACACGAATGGAGCAAGGACGCTTAGAGCAAGGGCATGACTTTCTAGGCACAAGAAAGAAAGGCAAGGGTACAAGCAAGAGGATGGAAGCCCACAAAGGGCAATGTTTAGTAGATTAGGGGGCCTAGCCCCTCCGTAGTGGTTTTCTCCTTTTCTCCATGCACCCCTTTAATTTTCTTGCTCTTTGCTTGGGTTGTGTTCCTTGGGTATGGCAATGTCTATTTTACATTTCTTGTACCTTACTAGGCCATACCCTTGGAACATTGACAATGTCTATTTTACTTTTTTGCTCTATGTGATAGCATTGTGCATGATGTATGTGTGTATATATATATATATATATATGCCTATCCATGTGTGGGTGATTGTGCACTTTGTATGATGGACTCTCGTGGTTATGCGAGTGACCCTCGTTGATCACAGTGCTCTTGACCTTATAGTGTGGGTATGTGCTCAAGGCGACTACTGTAAGTGCATATTCATGCTATATTGTGTGCACAATCATCGCGGTGTGATTGTCTTGATCCATGTCACCTGTGTGACATTGGTTTCCCCGTGTATTTGATAGGCATCAATATGCTTGATGCTTTGAAGGGCTTCGGCTTGTCTCAGTACAAGCATGTCGATACATGCTGTATACACAGACGCGAAACCAGTGCGCCATAACACACTAAACGTGAAACTCTACCAGATTTTTGCCATGAAAATGGGGTATCCCCATTGCCGTATTCTCACGTTGAAAGCTTGGTGAGAACAGCATTTAATGTGCTATAATGCATTTGAGGCGAAGCGCTACCGGATTGACACCACGAAAATAAGGCGAAATGCTGCCATATTTTTGCTGCGGAAATTTGGCAACAATTCTAAAGACACTCAAAAAGCATTAATCAAGACCACACCCATTCTGAAACCAAACCTCAAAGCCCAATGCATTTAAAGCCATGAAAGCTAATGCCAATAGCTTATTTTCAACTGCTAATTTCCTTAAATTATGATTTTACTAAAACAAATGACTATCTACAGACAAGCGTTATGGGGTGCCTAACACCTTCCTCACACGTAACCAAACTACTGAACTCAAGAATCAAGATTTTTTATCCATCCACATTAGATTAGGAAAAATGCCCTTTTTCTTAACCTAGGATCGGTAATAAAATCAAATAGAGTCAAGTGACCAATCACACCTTAGAAAAACCCTTGGTAATTTCTTTAAAATCGACTCAGAATTCAGTCACACACCCAAAGTACAACACACCTCCAAACCATTATCATCTTTCGCACCGAGATAGATAGGAAGGTGCACAAGAGTCACCGTGATGGGTGGTCAAGCAGCTGCAAGGCATCGATAGACTGGTGACTCCACTAGGGATACTTAGAGAGTTTAGCCTTCGGAGCTTTTGATAAGATCCTAATATTTGGACATTGGCTTTCAAAAACATTGAAATTGGCATTAGCCTCTAGGGCTTTCCTTTTGATAAATGCTTTTACTATATCCTAGTAAACTATTTTCAACACTCAAAAATATTTTCTAAAAATGTTTTTCAAATAGTTTAACAAAAACTAGCTTTGAGGTATTTTCGTATGTGTGAATCTTCATTGCTTTCCTAAAGCATGCTTTACAGCTTTCCTTCACATGTTTAAACCTAGGGTAGTAAGATTTAATTTCTGCTACACCTTTATCTGTGCATATATCTATTGTGCTTGGAAAGTCTTTCCCCTTTAATTTCAAAAAGCATGACATCACCCTTCATTTTGAGTCGAACTCGGGCTCAACGCTTTAAGGATACCACCTGACGCGTAAACCGTAGATAGTTACTGGGCACCAACTTGTAAGCACTTCTAGGTCCATGGGTGGATAGGAGTAGCTAAAAAGGCCCCCCTGATCTACTCTATCCAATAGCTTCTCTATTGCAATCTTGAATCGTGATGACTATGGGGCGTTTCTACCTCGATCTAAATGGAAGGTTATCAAAGGGCTTCTCTACCTCGGAACCTGAAGCGATTGAGAGGCTTCTCCAACTGTATCTTGAATTGTGGCTGCTAAGGGGCCTCCCTACCTCAATCTGAGTGGAAGGTAAACAAGGGGCTTCTCTACCTCATTCTAGAATTATGATGACCTAAGGGCTTTTCTACCTTGATCTGAATGGAAGGTAACCAAGATGCCACTCTACCTCCGAACCAGGGGTGATTGAGAGGCTTCTCTATCACAATCTTGAATTGTGGGCGACCAAGGGGCTTTTCTACCTCGGAACCTAGGGCAACTAAAAGGCTTCTCAATCTGAATCTTGACTTGTATCGACCAAGGGGCTTCTCTAACTCGGAACCTGGGGTGATTGAGAGGCTTCTCTATCTCAATCTTGATTCGTGGTGACCAAGGGGCGTCTCTACCCTGATCTGAATCGACAGTTATCAAAAGGGCTTCTTTACCTCAAAACCTAGGGCGATTAAGAGACTTGTCCAACTGCATCTTCAGTTGTGGCGGCCAAAGGGGCTCTGTACCTCAATCTAAATGAAAGGTAGCCAAGGGGCTTCTCTAACTCAGAACCAGGGGCGATTAGAGAGGCTCCTCTATCTCAATCTTGAATTATGACGACCTAAGGGCTAATCTACCATGATCTAAATGGAAGGTAACTAGGGGGCTTCCCATCCTTGGAACCCGAGGTGATTGAGAGGCTTCTCTATCTCAATCTTGAATTGTGATGACCAAGGGGCTTCTCTACCTTGATCTGAGTGGAAGGTAACCAATGGGCTTCACTACCTTAAAACTAGTAGCAATTGAGAGGCTTTTCTATCTCAATCTTGACTTGTGACGACCAAGGGGCTTCTCTACCTCGATCTAAATAGAAGATAACCAAAGGGTTTCTCTACATCAGAACCTGGGTTGATTTAGAGGCTTCTCAATCTTGACTTGTACCGACCAAGGGGCTTCTCTACCTTGGAACCAGGGGCGATTGAGAGGCTTCTCTATCTCAAACTTGAATTGTGGGCGACCAAGGGGCTTCTCTACATCGATCTGAATGGAAGTTAACCAAGGGGCTTCTCTTGACTTGTGACGACCAAAGGGCTTCTCTACATCGGAACCCGGGTTGATTGAGAGGCTTCTTGAAACCTAGGATAATTGAGAGGCTTCTCTATCTCAATCTTGAATTTTGGCGACCAAGGGGCTCCTTTACCCTGATCCAAAGGGAAGGAAATCAAGGGGCTTCTATAGCTCAGACCCTAGGGCGATTGAGAGGCTTCTCTATCTCAATCTTAAATTATGGGAGATCAAGGGGCTACTCTACATCTATCTGAACGGAAGTTAACCAAGGGGCTTCTCTTTCTTGGAACCTAAGGCGATTGAGAGGCTTCTCTATCTCAATCGTGAATTGTGGTGACCAAGGGGCCTCTGTACATCAATCTGAATGGAAGGTAACCAAAAGGCTTCTCTACCTCGGAACCAGGGGTGATTGAGAGGCTTCTCTATCTCAATCTTGAATTATGACGACCAAAGGGCTACTCTACCTCAATCTAAATGGAAGGTAACTTGGGGGCTTCTCAACCAAGGAACCCGGGGTGATTGAGAGGCTTCTCTGTCTCAATCTTTAATTGTGGTGACCAAGGGGCTTCTCTACCTCAATCTGAATGGAAGGTAACCAAAGGGTTTCGCTACCTCGAAACCAGGGGCGATTAAGAGGCATCTATATCTTAATCTTGACTTGTGACGACCAAGGGGCTTCTCTACCTTGATCTAAATAGAAGGTAACCAAAGGGCTTCTCTAAATCAGAACCTGGGTTGATTGAAAGGCTTCTCAATCTCAATCGTGAATTGTGGCGACCAAGGCACTCCACTACCCCAATCTAAAGGGAAGGTAATCAAGAGGCTTCTCTAGCTTAGAACCTACGGCAATTGAGAGGCTTCTCTATCTCCATCGTGAATTGTGGTGACTAAAGGGCGTCTCTACCATGATCTGAATCGACGGTTATCAAAGGGCTTCTCTACCTTGAAACCTGGGGCGATTGAGAGGCTTTTCCAACTGAATCTTGAATTGTGGGTGACCAAGGGGCTTCTCTACATTGATCTAAATGTAAGCTAATCAAGGGGCTTCTCTTCCTTGGAACCTAGGGTGATTGAGAGGTTTCTCTATCTCAATCTTGAAAATTGGCGATCAAGGGACTTCTCTACCTCAATCTGAATGAAAGGTAACCAAGAGGCTTCTCTACCTCAGAACTAGGGGCGATTGAGAGGCTTCTTTATCTCAATCTTGACTTGTGACGACCAAGGGGCTTCTTTACCTCCATCTGAATGGAAGGTAACCGAAGGGCTTCTCAACCTTGAAACCTGGGGCGATTGAGAGGCTTCTCTATCTTAATCTTGAATTATGACGACCTAGGGGCTACTTTACCTCGATCTGAATAGAAGGTAACTAGAGGCTTTTTAACCTTGGAACCCGAGGCGATTGAGAGGCTTCTCTATCTCAATCTTGAATTGTGGCCACCAAGGGACTTCTCCACCTCGATCTAAGTGGAAGGTAACTAAAGTGCTTCACTACCTTAAAACCAGGGGCAATTGAGAGGCTTCTCTATCTCAATCTTGACTTGTGATGACCCAGGGGCTTCTCTACCTCAATCTAAATAGAAGGTAACTAAAGGGCTTCTCTACATCGTAACCTAGTTGATTGAGAGACTTCTCAATCTCAATCTTTACTTGTATCGACCAAAGGGCATCTCTACCTCGAAACCTAGGATAATTGAGAGGCTTCTCTATCTGAATCTTGAATTTTGGTGACTAAAGGGCTCCTCTACCCTGATCTGAATGGAAGGTAATTAAGGAGCTTTTCTACCTCGGAACTTAGGGTGATTGAGAGGCTTCTCTATCTCAATCATGAATTGTGGTGACCAAGGGGCTTCTTTACCTTGATTTGAATGAAAGGTCATCAAGGGGATTCCCTACCTCAGAACCCAAGTGATTGAGAGGCTTCTCTGTCTCAATCTTTAATCGTGGTGACCAAGGGGCGTCTCTACCTCGATCTGAATGGATGGCTATCAAAGGGCTTCTCTACCTCGAAACCTGGGGCGATTGAGAGGCTTCTCTAACAGAATCATGAATTGTGGTGACCAAGGTGCCTCTATACCTCAATCTGAATGGAAGGTAACCAAGGGGCTTCTCCACCATGAAACTAGGGGCGATTGAGAGGCTTCTCTAACTAAATCATAAATTGTGGTAACCAAGGTGCCTCTGTACCTCAATCTGAGTGGAAGGTAACCAAGGTGCTTCTCTACCTCGGAACTAGGGGCGATTGGGAGGCTTCTTTATTTTAATCTTGAATTGTGGGCAACCGTGTGGCTTCTCTAAATCGATCTGAATGGAAGCTAACGAAGGGGCCTCTCTTCCTTGGAACCTAGGGCGATTGAGAGGTTTCTCTATGTCATTCTTGAATTGTGGTGACTAAGGGACTTCTCTACCTCAATCCAAATTGAAGGTAACCAAAGGACTTCTCTACCTCGGAACCAAGGGCGATTGAGAGGTTTCTCTATCTGAATTTGGAATTATGGGTGACCAAGGGGCTTTTCTACATTGATCCGAATGTAAGCTAAACAAGTGGCTTCTCTTCCTCGGAACCTAAGGCAATTGAGAGGTTTCTCTATCTCATTCTTGAATTGTTGTGATCAAGGGACTTCTCCACCTTCATCTGAGTGGAAGGTAACCAAGGGGTTTCACTACCTCGAAACCAGGGGCAATTGAGAGGCTTCTCTATCTCAATCCTGAATTATGAAGACCTAGGGGCTACTCTACCTCGATCTGAATGGAAGGTAACTAGGGGGCTTCTGAACCTTGGAACTTGGGGTGATTGAGAGGCTTCTCTATCTCAATCTTGAATTGTGGCCACCAAGGGGCTTCTCCACCTCGATTTGAATGGAAGGTAACCAAGGGGCTTCGCTACCTCGAAACCAGGGGCGATTGAGAGGATTCTCTATCTCAATCTTGAATTTTGATGACCAGGGGGCTTCTCTACCTCGATCTAAATAGAAGGTAACCAAAGGGCTTCTCTACATCGAAACCTGGGTTGACTGAGAGGCTTCTCAATCTCAATCTTAACTTGTATTGACCAAGGGGCTTCTCTACCTCGAAACCTGGGATTATTTAGTGGCTTCTCTATCTCAATCCTGAATTTTGGCGACCAAGGGTGTTAGGACATATGAGATTCAATGTTAGGAACATATGTCAACATTTTATGTAATTAGCTAATTCTTTGACAAAATGCACTTTACATGTAAGTCTGCCCAAGAATCAAGTGAGAAAGTGCAAGATTTTAAAGCTCGACAGCTAGCATCTATCAAGGTTTAAAAGCTGCTGAAGCCCATGGCTCGATAGCTAGCTCAATAGATGGCTATCTATTGAGGTTTATGAAATTCAGTTTTTCAGAGCTAATTTCAATCCAATCCGTGGGTATATGTTTGGGCTTTCTTTTCTCACAACCCTAAACGTATATAAGGATTATTTTGAGGGCCGTAAAAGGTAATGCACAGTTGCACAAGAGCACAATTCCACAAGTGTGAAGAAGAGTGTGACCGGAAACCTAGTTTGCCCTAGTTCTTGAAGAAGCTGTTGTGTTTTGTACACCATAGGGTTTTGTGACCAAGCAACTTTATGATCTTCATCGTGTGATAAACTGAAGAACTTAGCAGCCAACATCGTTCTCAAGTTGGTGATCAAGTCGCGTATTGGGATCCACGTAATTGGTTAGTCACGTACTAGTAGCCATGCATTGAAAATGAGAGATTGTCACTATAGAACAAGTCCAATTGGGTATTAGGGTAAGGGTTCAACTGTAGGTTGGTAAAAAGTACTGGGATTCCTTTACTTTTAACCGCTTGTTTTGATAATAGTGGATTCTCGAGAGTGGTGACCTTTGATGGTTTTTAGACCCCTTAAAAAAACACAATTATATTAACCTAGGTACTTAACCAAGTTGTTACTTAGTCCAATTTAACAAAACTAGGTTACCACAATCATATCATGCATAGCAGCGGAAAGATAAATAACACAAAGATATGATCACCTAGGAAACCAAACCGGTAAAAACCTGGGGAGGATTTAACCTAGCTATCCTCAAGGTAAACTTGAATCCACTATCTTGAAAGAATCGAAGTTCATACAATAAGACTTACAAGCCCCCACGCTCGACTTCTTATTGCTACCCACCAGTAGAACTTACGGACACGACCACGTGCAAGCTCTGATCCACGGACTCCTTCTTTCTTGGATTCACCACCAGATACAAGCACACCTGCTTGTGTTTCTTTAAGCTTTAATGGCAAAAATTGAGTTGATCATCAAGGTGTGGATAAAATCTCCTCCTTGAAAACCCTAAGTTTGTGTAAAGGAAAGCTCCTCTAGATCTCACAAGAGATTTACACAAATAGCAATATGAGCAACACTAAAACATGGCTAGGGTTTGCCTTTTATACTTAGGACAAATTAGAAAACCCTAAACGTTTTAAACAAACTAGGGCTGAGTTGAAAATCTGCAGAAAAACGCATTCTGCCCGAGATTCGATCGATCGAGCCTAAGCTTCGATCGATCGAGCCAGGCCGAAATGCACAATAACTTCTGCATCAGCTCGATTCCAACTTTACATAAAAGATACAACTTTGAGCAAGACTAAACACTTCTACACATATTTTTTTGGTCATGGTTTGCCAACAATACACATTAGAGTTCTAAATACATAAAAACCTAAGTCTTTAGAACCTAACAACCTTAAAATCAACCGGTGGGGTTTTTACCGTATAGGTTTTCTTCACTTGTAAACAAATCACCGTGTCAATTTATTTTCAGCTGCATACTTTAGTTAAATGGTGATTTGTTTGTGCTGCCATGTATAATTGCATGCTAAATTTAATTAAGTAATAAACTTGGCTAATTAATCAATTAATTCATCACAAAGGGTCAATACCTTTTTGGCCTATCAAAGGGGCTCCTCTACCCCGATCTAAATGGAAGGTAATCAAGGGGCTTTTCTACCTCGAAACTTGGGGTGATTGAGAGGCTTCTCTATCTTAATCGTGAATTGTGGTGACCAAGGGGCTTCTCTACCTCAATCTGAATGGAAGGTCATCAAAGGGCTTCTTTACCTCGGAACCTAGGGCAATTGAGAGGCTTCTCTAACTTAATCATGAATTGTGGTGACCAAGGTACCTTCGTACCTCAATTTGAATGGAAGCTAACCAAAGGGCTTCTCTTCTCGGAACCTGGGGCGATTGAGAGGCTTCTCTATCTCAATCTTGAATTATGATGACCTAGGGGCTACTCTACCTCGATCTGAATGGAAGGTAACTAGGGGGCTTCTCAACCTTGGAACCCAGGGCAATTGAGAGGCTTCTTCATCTCAATCATGAATTGTGGGGACCAAGGAGCTTCTCTACCTCGATCTGAGTGGAAGGTAACCAAGGGGCTTCACTACCTCGAAACTAGGGGTGATTGAAAGGCTTCTCTATCTCAATCTTGACTTATGACAACCAAGGGGTTTCTCTATATTGATCTAAATAGATGTTAACCAAAGGACTTCTCTACATCGAAACCTAGGGTAATTAAGAGGCTTCCTTATCTCAGTCTTGAATTTTGGCGACCAAGGGGCTCCTCTACCCTGATCTGAATGGAAGGTAATCAAGGAGCTTCTCTACCTCGGAACCTGGCCACCCAGAAGCTTAGTGATGTGGAGCTTGAGCGGGAAGAAATCTCCACAAAGTTTGATGAAGCAAATTAGACTATTGGAGCACTGAGATGTGAGAATAATTTCTTGGTTGAGAAGACCAAGAAGCTTGAGACAAAACTGTTCGAAGTTAGAGCTCAGTTGGAAAGGACATCAAGCGCTAAGCTCGATGAAATGCTCAGTCTTCAGAAATCTGCTTCCGATCGAACCAGTTTAGGGTATGATTTCTCTTCCCCTAGTATTGCTTCTACTAGTGCTAATGTTTTTGTTCCTCCTGCTAATAATATTGAAAATGAGAACAATGATGTTAAAAATGAATTAGCTAGTGAGAATATAGACAAGGGTAAATCTATCTTAGGAGTGCCCCTAAGCTAGATAAGAAAAAGATTAAAAACCCTAGGACTAAGAAGGGAAACTCTCAAAAGCCTAAACTGAAAAAGCAGCATTTTTGTCATCATTGCGACGCAGCTGGACATACTCAACCTAATTGCTACAAGTGGTTAGCCACTCAAAAGAGCAACAGCATGATCGCGTCGGGAGACCAGAATCAGTTTCCATCCTCTTTTACTCCTCTTGGAGATCTTCTCAAAACCCTCATGTTCCTTTCGAACTTGAACGGTTTTAACTCTTCCCCCTCTTCACCGGATCAAGGGTTTGCTAAACGGAAAGGTTCTTCCAAGGTGTGGAAGGAAAAGAGATCCAAGTGATTCTGTCACTTTTTCTCTCTCTCCCCTTCGCGTTTTTGTTTTGCATTACTTGTGTGTTTTACTTTCTAGTTTTGAGTTAGTCTAGTTTTATGTATTGCTTTGCTTTGTTTAATATGTTTTTGTTTGTTTACTTTTCAGTTTTACTTTATTTTGTTTTTCATAAAAAAATAAAATAAAAAACAATTGAAAAATCAGAAAATACAAAACAGTGTGTATTTGTGTACATTGGTACTTGTGTACTTTGGATGGCCATTGAAACAAAGTTTTCTAAACTTTGTATCTTTTGTAGCTTAGATGAGCATCTCTATGCACAACTAAACAAGTGAGCTTTTTGGCTCATGTTTGTGATGAGTAAGATTAAGTGAACTCTTGTACTTAACACTCGTATCACTCTTTTTGACGAGAATGACTAGAAAATCCTAAGAGAAAGGCATATATAACCATCTCAACACTGTTGCCCGCCAATCATGAAATGACATTTGTATGCTTCGGCATAGCAAAAGTGGAATGACAAATGCTTAACATAATTGGGTATTTCTTTTCTCTCTCTTATATGCCCATGCATGGTTTGCTTAAAAGAAGAATATGCCAAAAAAAAAAATTAAAAAGCAAAAAGATAAAAATGCTTTATATATGATTGCAAGCGTGTATTCTAGGAGATGTGAGAGTTATAGGATGTACCTCGAAGGTGATAGTCCCCATCAAACAATTATGATTGTGTGTGAGTTAAAATGATTTTCTCATATCTCAAATTGTCATAACATGTAGACACTTATGCAATCTTGCAATGTTTTTCACACACAACATGTAATATTCTTTGCTACTTTTGAAACATGTGCAGGTACAATGTGATTTGGCCATCACAAGGAATACTTGTATTAATGTATGCTCACTAAACTATCTTAACTTGTTTTTGAAATATAAAATTAGTTAGACTTGTTTTGTGTGTGTGTGTGTGTGTTTTTTGGGATCTATGTGCTTAACATTTTTCTTGTTGAGAGATGTTTTGTGGGATTAAAATGTTGTTTGGATCCTTGGTTGAGTTGCATGTTTGATTGCATTCATATCTGTGTTTTTCTCTTCTTGAAAACTATTTTTAATCAATCTTAACAGCTCCTCGACACCTCTCAACACCTGGCTTATCTATCGATCTCTTCAGCTTCTTTTTATCGCAATCTCGAAAGTTTCTCGATCCATCAAGAAAGTTTCTGTCTCCTCAATAGATGCTTGATAGCTCCTCGATCCATCAAGCTTGTTTTTGCTATGGACACCTATGGATAGCTGCTCGATAGATGCATCTGTCGAGATTTATAAACCTCGACACCTCTCAATTTGTCAAGATTTAAGAGGTTCTATATATAGGGTCCGCACGATTTCAGACTCATTTCTCTCGATCTCTCTCGATACTTTTGTGTCTTTTCACCTCCCAAACACATTTTTCTCACTCTATTCTTCATTCCCAAGAGATTTTCGGTCTCAAGATCATCTTCTTTCCTTTGGTATGATCTTTTTTTCACTCATTCTATCATGCATTTCATGTTTTCTAACCTAACTTTTGGGATTTTTGATAAACTTTAGGGTTTATCAAAATTAATGGAGTTTTTGTGAAATTTTTGGGTTGAGCTTTGTGAAAATGACTTTCAATCATCATGCTTTGCATCACATGTGCATTATAACACTACTTTATACATTTTAGATGTGTGTTTACATTGTTGAAATGATTGTGTGCTGGTAGGATTGGATTGGGCTGAGCCCATGATGTTTTTACTATTGCATATCACATGCTCATGCATTTTCATGCATACATACCTTCAATTCTTTATATTTTGATATATTGATTGTGTTGGTGCTTTTCTGCTTGTCTCTCTCTCTCTCCCTCTCTCCTTCTTTTGGTTAGTTGCGTCATGGCACCTAAACAAAAATCCATTCCATCCCAGAACCCTCTTCATTCTAGGACATCTACTTCTTCCTCTGACCCCACTCCTTCTTCTATTCGGTTCCGTGATGAGAAAGCCCATAAAGACTTCTCGGAGAACTTTTCTAGATGAGGCGTTCATTCGGAACACCAAGTCATTTTGTCGGACTTCTCCAAAACTGACCTACCCACTGTCATTCACAGTAGCGGTTGGGAGTCACTGTGTGACATCCCGGTCACTTGTCCATCAATGCTTATACAAGAGTTCTATTCCAACATGCATGAGTTTGATTATTCAGTACCTCTCTTTGTTACTCGCGTTTGAGGTACGCACATTGTGGCCACTTCGAATATTGTATCCGAGGTGCTCCATGTCCCTAGGGTAGCGCATCCTGACTACCCTGGTTGTGATCGTCAGAGGACCGTGTCTAAAGACGAGCTTATATCCTCTTTTTGTGAGTGTCCTTCTGTTTGGGGTGATCGTTAATTCACTTCTTGTACGACCTTTGCTAAAGGCCCTAGGTTTGTTAACATGGTTATGACTTTTGTTTTGCATCCTTTATCTCATTATAACTCCATTACCAAGCCCCATGCTCGATTTTTGCTTTCCCTTTTAGAGCATCTTACTATAGATTTTCCCTCTCATTTTATTCTTTCCATCATAGATGTATATAGGGATACGACAACCTGTGATAAACTCATCTTCCCTTCGGCTATCACGAGGATTTTACGCCATTTTTCTATTCCTTCTCCCGTTTCCGACCACTTCCATGTCATGTGTGCCATAGATGTCGTTACTATTAAACGAAGCGAGGCGCAACTACGTTTGAGGTGGTCCGGGGCGGCGATTCCTCCAGCTTCTACAACTCCATCCACATCTGCTCTCTCTTCTTCTACGGACGGTGTGACTCTCGAGGACATCATGGCACAACTTGTGCGCATGGATGCTTGCATTGACACTCTCAATGATGAGTTGTGTTATGTGAACACCAGTGTTGGTCGTATCGCACGATATCAGGCTGTCATGGGTGGTTTCACCTCTACTTCTCCTTCTCCACCGGCATCTGAGGATAAGGACGAAAGATGGTGATGCTGATGCTTCTGATGCTGATAAGGATGATGATGCTAGCTCTTCCAGCACTGATGAGATGTCTACTTAATACTCTTACCCTTTGTCACTCATGACAAAAAGGGGAAATAGTTTTGGATATGAGAGTAGTCATGCATATAGGGGGAGGCGAAATGAAAAAAAACTTTCAAAATATTAATTGTTTTTTTTTTCTTTTCCCATAAAAACTTTTTTTTAACTGGTTTGTTAACCAATGCCCTAGTGGCACTCGTTAGCATGACCCAATAATTATTAATCTGGATTTTTATTGACCTCTCCAAAACTTGCCATATCATTATCATTTTTTTTTTAAATAAAATTATTTTTTTTAGTCCAAACTTTAATAAGAAATGAAACTCTATCTCTCTAACAAGTCCAACTTAAATCATTATCATTTTTTTAAAACAGAATTATTTTTGTTGGGACAGGCTCCCCTCCCATTCAAATTTCTCCTATTTCCTCAGTTTTTATCCAGATGCAAGACACGTGTCAGAAAAAATATCCAACGACACAAAACAAGCCACCCAAAAAACTAAATTATTTCTCTCACATTGAAACCTTTCAGCAACCAACTTCTCTTTAGCAAACCCACCGGACCACCAACAACTTCTAGTGGTAGAACCATGGCCGGAAATACGCCAAGACCGTTGCCATCTATTGCCAAAGATTACTTCGTAATTTTTAGAACAATCCCCATTGTCGAAAAGACCTCAGATTTCTCAAGATTTGCTTCCTCATATAATTTGCTCCTTTTCTTTTCCCATTTCATAAATTTTAATTGTGTTTTCTTCAACTTTAAAATCATTTTGTTGGGTTCACTTGGTTTGCCTTTGTAACTCATGTTGTCTTTACCTTCAATTGTCTTATTTTTGGGTTTGTACTAAATTAAAACGAATAGACTAGAAAGTGTCTGGGATGAAATTAGGTTGTAGTTATGAAAAAAAAAAAAAAAATCTAAAAAAAAAAAACTAAAAAACTAAAAAAAAAAAAAAAAAAAAAAAACTAATGAATGAAAACGATAATGGCAGGAGACACAAAATAATGGGTTTGTATGCTAGGTATGTTTTAAGGGTTTGTCCACCGTAAAATTATTGAAACCCAGTTTATTTACGAAATGTTTGTAGTCTTGGTAGCTTTGTGACGGTGTTGGTGTATAGCCATGGTGGTGGCGACTCTACTATGGGAAGTGGCTAGCAGTCCGATGGGTTTGACAAGAGAGGTTGGTTGCTGAGAGAATAATAAATTGGGTTTTTTTAGGTGGTTTGTTTTACGCCTTTGGATTTTTTTTCTGACATGTGTCTTGCATCCGGATAAAACCCAAAGGAAATGGGAGAAATTTGAAAGGGAGGGGAGCCTATCCCATTTTTGTTTTGTCCAGAAGGAGTCTATCTCTCTAACAAATCTATTTTAAAATATCTCTTTGCCTCTCTTTGTTCGCAGTCTCTGCCGATCTGACCATAACCATGGTTCTGAAACCCACCACCCAAGTTTGAGAACCGTGGCTGGGTCTCAAGGTTCAGCCCAAAGCTCTTAAAAAAAAGAAAGGAGAAGAATAAGAGGAAGAAGATGAAGAGAACAAATATTAAAAAAGCAAAAGAGCACAATCGTTTTGCTGCGGAGTAGATCCCTTGCTAACTTTTAAGAGTAAAGTAGGATTTGAGAAGATGATTTCTGATGAGAGAGGAGATAAAGGTGAGATTTGAAAGGTCATCATTCACGTGGGTGCCAGTGGACTTGTGGTTGTTAACTTCTGGGATTTTTTTTACTTAAAGCCTGCACACCCCACAAGAATGAAAAGGGTGTTCTGGACCTCCTAATGACCAACGTGTTGTTTCTAGGTTAATTACTTAGGGGGACATCCACTCAAACACACATTTTCAGTTTTTAAACAATATTACACGTATTTTTATATGTTTTTTCACCTACATGTATTTTCACACATGTTTTCAAATAACAAAATACATATTTTCAAATACATATACCAAACACCCCCTTAATTTCAAAAGGATGTTTTGGACCTCCCAATGACCAATATGTTGTTTCTTGTTCAATTTCTTTAACCTTTAGTAATCAATCTAATTCTTAATCCTACAAACCCACCCATTCATATATTAATTTATTAAATTCATTGGGAGATTAAACAAATGCATGCAATATTATCATTTATTTTTTCAAGCTATTGCTCTTTTAACTTTTTTATTGGGTTTCATAAATTAATTTCATGCGAAATGTCTATTATATCTTTATATTTATTTGGATTATTTTAGGTAATTTATAAATTTTTACTAATTTAATATTTTATTTTTATTTTAAATAATTATTAAATTAATTATGATATCATCACAGTTCCACTTCGGTTTGACCTCAGTTCGACTTCAAAAATCTTGACTCTCTCTCTTTTATGATTCATTGAACGGTGCGAGTCTGAAAACTATGGCCATAACATCATATGTGCCTTTTTACCTCAATTCTCACAACCTCAAGGTCTCAAGTACATCTCATTTTTCTTTTTTCATCTTTTTTTTTTATAATAATTTTTCTACTATTTCGTTTGGTTTGGTTCCATAACATCATGTTCCAAGATTTTTTTTAAGATCAATAATTCTATTTAAACTATGAAACCTCTATGATTATCTATATGTTGCACTGTTGGTTAATTTTTTTTATTATTTAAATTTAAATTTTGTTTATGAATAAGCTGTCGGTAGAAGGAGATATTACAGCAAAGCTCTCTCAATATAGATGGTGTTTGAGAAAAGGCCAAGCCCAAAGTAGTAGTAGAAGCAAGCGAATTGTTAATCCATCTACTAAAGTACCAATTCCTCCCTTTTGTCTTTCATTGAATATCAAGTATGCATATTTGATAAAATCTTTTACATTTCTACAAGTTTCCTCATTATGTGATTTAAAAATAAAACCTTACATAAATGTACGCTTTAGTAGAAATAGGCATGTCATGGAGGTAGAGTTCATGCTAAATATAGCTTGGTTGTAATGGTACATTTGGAACCAAAGGTGGGTGGGTGAAACTCTCTAAAGACAGCAGTGATTTGATGCAAACAACCTCTAATCTTGCTATGGAATTTATGGAAGCTTAGAAAGATAATTAGACAAGAGTGGCTATTTAAGGTAATTTTGGCTGTCAAGGAATTGTTGAACAATGCCTATCAAAAAAAGGAAATTGCAAAACAGAATATGGTATGATTTGGGGATAATTCGTGATAGTGGAAGCAAATGTATAGGAGCTATGGGTGCAAAAAAAAAAACTAGAACTAGGGAATGACCAAATTAATTGTAGTTATGAAATTGTCATGCATGGTTCTTTACAGTTGTTCATATGAATGATTATTTGATTTAGATTTTCTTTCGTTATTTTCTTTTAGGTTTGATAAGGTTTGAGAGGAGTTGTTCACTTATCAAAAAAAGGTTTGGGACACATCACGTTTTTTATAACATGTTGTAACTACTTTTCAAACATAAATTATTCATTACAATAGAGAGTTCACCTTTTGAATTGTTCTTTTAATAATATTACAAAAAAATAAATTATTTCTTTCATTATTCCATGCGATTACTATTGTTTATATGCTAATGTTGTAATTATTAGCATTCCTGTGCATCACACAAGTTAGCTACTAGTCAATATATATATATATAAAACCGAAGCCTTAAACCTCTCCACAATTTTCCACATCATCATTTTTTTTTATTTTTTAATTTGATTTTTTAACCAAAGCCTTAGACCACTCCACAATTTTCCACATCATCATTTTTTTTTTAAATATATATATATATATATATATATATATATATACTCCTTTCTCAAACCAAATACTATTCCCTTCTCTCTCACCCTCAGTTCTTCCAAGCAAACCCGATATAATTCAGAAACTAAACAGAACCTCTCCTCTCAACAAAACCGAAGCCAACACCTCCCCTTTCGACATTACTCACCAAACGCAGACCTCTACACTCTCTCAAATGCATATCCAACTATTTCACAGAAAGCTTGCAAGGGCACGACGATGGGAGCCAACGTTTTCAATCTCCGACCCGACCCCATATCAGACCATTCTCTCTCCGTATCTCTGTATTAATCTATGAATAATCTCTTTTCCTATTGTCTTTAATTAGGTTTTTCTGTCAATTTAAAGATTTCGTTTTTAATTAGGTTTTTCTGTCAATTTAGAGATTTCAATTCCTAACCCCCTTTTCTCTCTATTATTTTTTGTTGAAGTCAGGGAAACAGTCATAGAAAATCAAATTCTACAGGTTTTGTAAGAAAGTGGAGATAGTATTGAAGAGCCTCCCAACCGTCAAAATCTGACAACAATCCTACAGGTTTTGCTTTACCTTCAAGTTTTGCTTTATTTTGCTATCTAGGTTTTTTAGCACATCTGATTTAGCTTATCACGGGTTAGTAGAACATGTAAATTTGAATTTAGATACGAACCATTTTTGTGGCTTGGAGGGGTTATAAAATCCCCTGTTAACTCTTTGATTAGTTGGGAAATAGATTTATTATTATCCTTAGGGTTTATAAAATCAGTCATTCCAAAAGCTGTTCCCTTTGTTTTTTTTTCCGCTCATTTGTATCAATGCCAATTATCTTTGCTGCCCCTTGCACTCTTGCCCCCTGTATGGCCTGCAATTTTCAAGGACATAATTTTAAACTTCCTTCATCCACCATTCGAATATTAAAAAAATCAAATTTAAACCAGATTTGAAAGAGATTTTACTTTTGCATGTCAATTCCCAATTATTAGGAATACCAATTATGGAGCAAAGTAGATGAGGAAGGCTACTTTGCAATCAATGATATACGTCTTAACACAACTACAGGTATTGTTTTATCAAATTTTATTGTTTCTCTTTTTCCTAATCTCCTATTAAGTTATGCATTAAACTATGAACTTTGATAGTTTTAGTGATGTGTAATGAAGCATTGAAATTGATTCAGAGATTTAATTGATTTTTAAAAATTACGTGTCCTGTTTTATTCAAGTCCAATTTCTTTGTTATATTTGTTCCCTTTAAGAACAAAGAATGGTTTTGGGAACTATTAATTGCATATTGATACTAATTAATTTATCTAAGAACACATACTTTGTACCTTACAGATGTCAATTGAATTAATAAATATGGTTTTATGTCTATGGAAGCTTCAGAATGGCTTTTCCGATTAGTTTACTGCTATGTTAATGGAACAAAATGAAGGCATTCTTGTGCTTCATTTTGAAACACTATATGTTTTCTGTGTTTTCTTTATTTAAGAATTTCTTTCTTTTTTGGTTTTCAAGAAACATAGGTCTCTTCTCATGAAAGCTTGCAACAGGAAGTCTTCCCTGCACAGATTCTAATATGTTCTTCTCTTTTCTTTTTAAATTTTCTTTTTGGAATTTGTTTGCTCAATTAATCCAATTTATAACTCTCTTAACACATTATTATTCTCAACTTTATCCCCATCATCTACAGGGTTTTTGGTTTGAATTTGTTGTTGATTCAAACCCTATATGTAAATCAAAAGAAAATGTAAATTGTTTGATGAATTACATTATTTTTTTGTTCTTTTTCCACAATTTGATTTTGTACAATGTCCCTTTTTCAGGTTTAATAAGTGGACATATATACTCTATGCTTACTCAAATTTGCATATGCATTGTATAAATTAAAAAGGTATAATATACTTTCTTCTATTTTTGCACTGTCTCTTCAAGACCATGGATTCTCCCAATGGCTACTCTATTTCATGAAATTAAGATTAAAAAACAGAAAATTAAATTACATAATTATGACAATAATTAAAGAAAAGAAGCTATTGAAGATCAATATTAAACTCAAGTTCTCACTTGAAGTGAAGCTACAACCTACATTAGTAGTTCAAAATGCTTTATTGTGCACAAAGGCCTTAAGAATTGGATTTGTTAGGACTAAGGAGGGGTTATTTAAAATATGATGATATGACCTTCTTGGCTAATTAGCATTAGCAAGAGGACTATTTTCTTCATATTCAAGTTGTAGCTTATCATGTAAAATTATACATGATGGTCCCTTCTTAGGCTTACACCATGAAATTTCTATCCCAAAAACTGTATGTTTTAGTTTTACCTAAGAATGATATGATATTCTTTTTCATTTTCATCAAATTTGATAATAGTTTTCCCTCTCATCATATCTTGAATCTCTAGGAGAATATATCTCTTTCCAATTTACAATAGATTATAATATGTAGGGTTTAGAGAATGTATAACAACTTCATTATTGCAGCTTATGAATTTTAAGGAGAAAGATGGCTTTTCATTTTGACCGGTGATGAATTGGACTAATTATACCACTCACTAGTGGCATGGAATCCTTGAGGTTAGTTTTACTTTGGAATATTTATTTTGTTTATTCTCTTTTTAACAAAAAGGAATATCACATTGATGTTTCCCCTTTTTTGATTGAGAGAGTTTAGCTTAAGGTTGGCTAACTTTTATTCATTTGATAGTTAAGGTGAAAAGGGTTGCATTGGTGAGCTTCTTTTGTATTTCTCTTGCCTTTCAAAGGGCATGAGACTGAGGATGTATACTTTTATAATGCCTGGTCTACATGAGATGGAGTTTCTACTAATGAACAATTAGATGCTTGCAGTGCACACAAGACTAAGACAAGGCTGATGAATAACATTATATGTAATAACATTATAACCTTAGTTCACCAAGTTCAAGGTCCTCAATGTTTTTCTTTTAATATATATTCTTTTCTTATTTAAATGGATGTAGTTTATATAAAGATATGTTAAGTATTCTTGTGTTTGCATGTTGTGCTCCCTTTCTACTATTTACTAATTGCACCATATATGACTTTTCAAATGATAATCCTAAATGTGATTTTTTAAGCAACATTGATGATGACAAGAACAAGGAATAAACAACTAGGATTACCAGGATTTTGCAAACAGGTTGAATAATAGAAGGGATTATGTTAAAAAAAATGATAGAGACCTTAAAGTTCATGAAAGAAAGGATGCAATTGATAATAGACATTGGATGCCTACCAATAGTTTGAGGTTGTTAACTAAAGGTACAAATAAGTCATACAAAGTTAGATGTTGTTTTTAACTTCGTACTTGGGTAGAACAAAGCAATCGAATTTCTCATATTGGTATAGTGTTTTAAGAGATTTGAACTTCTATAAATACTCATGTATTATTTAACATTCTTAAAAATAAATAAATAACACTATTTTAGAACTTAGTTATTAATTTTCCCATGCATCACACGGGTTAGCGACTAGTTAATATATATGCATATGTAAAAAGAGTGCCAAAACTAACTAATTAACTAACAGAAATCTAAACACACCGGTTAGTGGATGACAGTTGTATTAACCCTAAGTAACAAATTCATTAACAAACACATTAACGCGTGTTCCTTACTTAATGAGACGGTGTCGTTTCTTTTAGTTTCTTCTTCTTACTGTTAAGTGGAACGATGTCGTTGCTTTCTTTAGTTTTTGTCTTCAGTTCATACTGAGTTTTTACACTGATCTTCATACCCCTAAAGGCTGAGGCTAAGGCTGAGGTTGAGGTTGAGGCTATTGTTGCCGCTGAATCTGCAAATGCTTTGATTCCATTGCCTGCTGGCAATAGTGGAATATATTCAGAAGATAGCAGTGATTGACGATGGTATTGAAACATGCTTTCATGTGAAACTCAAAAGATTAAGACCAATATTCTTTGAGTGAAGATCTCAATCAATCAGAAAGGAGTTGGAGTTTGGAATTGATGTTAAAGGAAAGAAATATTTATATGAGTGTCTGTAATACCTGAAAAAAATAAAATAAAAAATAAATAAAAAGATGTGGTATTTAAGTAAATCTCTTTGTGGGGTCGATTTTATAATTAATATTACTAAGGGGGTTTTTAGAAAATAACGTTGAAACCCTAGCTATACATAAACAAATTAAGTCAGCGTATAATGATAGATATTTTGAGAGAATAGACTACCTAAAATACTCAAGTAGAGAAGGATTGACTGCACACTTGAGGTAATAGCCTAAGAATCTCATCCTTTGTCAAATCTAAGATTTATAAGGAATTAGAGTATTTTTTATGCGGGTATTTTTAACTAGTAGCTGTCTTATTTCATTATCTAATGTTTTTTTTTTTTTTTTTGAGCCCATATCCAATGAATTTTATGATGTGAATGAAGAAGGGATTAAATTATATTTTTGGTACATGTACTAACTCATTAATAATTATTCTTTTCCCATGCCACTATTATGTTAAGTGCAGATGGATTTGCAGAATGTTAAGCATGGTCATGGTGAGTCCAGTTTTAAGTGTAGATGGATTTGCAGAAGGTTAGGCATGGTCATGGTGGGTCTAGTTGTACACAATTTTTGCCTTAAGAAGTTGTACTTTTGGTAAATAGGAAAGTCGATATAGCAACAGCATCATATTTGAAAGCTCAGATTCGCAGCTAAAACACAAGAGCTTATTCAGACCCCCAAACAAAAATTATGGCTAGATTGCTTTTACTCTAACTTAAACAAAGTGCGGAATAGGAGTAAATAAGTGCAATGAACCGATAACACTACCATAAGTGATATTCATCTATCATCAACAATAAAATGAAAGCTTAAAGAGTAGGGAAGAGAGATGTAAACACAAGATAATACCAAGACGTGTTATCAAAGAGGAAACCGAAGTACTCGGCGAAAAACCTCTCTGCGACCCTCCAAGTCGAAATCAATCCACTAGAGAATAAAGTTAGAGTACATGAATAACAAAAGACCCTCCAAGTCTAGTCTACCCTATATACTTGAGCTCTCCAAGCTCCTGCTACCAACAGACTTCTCGAAGTCTTGTTTTCTCTAGTTTTCCAGATCTCGCAATTCAGCCCAATTGCATTCGCCAATGAATGACTCCTTCCAATGCTTTCCAGTAGTATCAAAATCTCACTTATCACTCAGAATTGGTGTGGTAAGTGTTTGGGCTAACAACCTCTCAAGGATCTAGAGATGGAGAGGTAGGAGTTTGAGGAAAACCACAAGGAAATGTGTAGATGATTGTGGGTATAACAATCTCTAACTTTCAAGTGTATTTACTAGAGTTTTCTCTCTGAAAAGCACACCCTACATTTCGTGGGTAATGAGGGTATATAAAGTGTAGGTAAAGAATTTGGTAAAGCAAATAAACCTTTTACCAAATAGAGGGTTACGCGGGTACTTCGCGAGATGGCCCTTCTTATGAAACACTCACAAAATTTACAGCCTGGCATGACTCTTTAGCTTCCAGTCATGTGCTTCACACGTGGCCTTTTTGCGGGTTACTTATCATGAGCTAGTCACAAATTCCATTAATTCATCTTTTGAAGCTTGATTCTTCACCAATCTCTCATACTCTTCCCTTATAAATAAACCCACATACATACAAAGAAAATGATTGAAGAAATTACAATCAAATTTGGCACGGAATTAAAGCCAACACAAGATAGTTGGAAATCACAACTTTACAATCTCCCATTTTGGCTATTCCATGATAAAACCCCTAAACAAACTCTAGAGTTTGGGAACATAGGCAAAACTCACTCACACCTAAATCTAAAAGTTATGAAGCACTTGAAACATATACACTTGTATCCTGAAACACTTGCACATAACAAATAAACTTTATTAAGCACGAGATAAGTAGAACACAAGGCATGTATAAAGAACAAGTAAAATGTGATCAAGATACCAACTGAAATGTGAACATAAAGCATAACTTGATTAAACATGAACAGTCATTAGAAAATGACCACAATGAACATTTAACTAGTAAATGATCATCCGGACATGCAATGCAACTAAGAGCAATTCTAAAATCAATTGCGTGTCCAACATACAACATGATGCATTAAAGAAACTAAGGCAAGAAGCAATAGATAACTATAAGCATCAAGAAATGGCTATAAAAACCAAAATACAAAAAATACTACAGAAAACTATGTTTTAAGCTAAAGTACTTGAAAGCTTAAATAAAGCACTGTAAATATCCGAAAGCTATAAAAGCATAAACATAAACAAAAACTAGACTAACCAAACAATGGTTAGACTATCCAAAAGTGTGTATGGCTGCAAGTTAGCTTCCTCCTTTTGAGCCCACCGATCTACCCTTTTCAATATGCACATCTCCTTTCCTTGTGATGCTCTCCCCCTTACTATATGCTATAGTCAAAATATTCACATTAAGTGCTCTCCTCCTTTTTGGCACGAATACTAAAAGCTTTCCTCGAGCTTGTGCTAAATCTCATCCAATTGTGTCTCAATGGTGGTTAAATGAATCTAAACATGATTGTTGTTAGAGTATATGACATTAACAAGACTAGAAATGCGCTCATGCAACCCCTCAATCAATGTCATCAACCTATTTGGATGAGAGATAGATGGTCTCGGCTAAGTACTAGCAGGATGAGGCTCGAGAATGTGAGGAAATGTTGTCTTAGGTTGCTCAGGGATAGTAGGGGCAGGTGATCTCGGTCCAATAGAAATGGCATGTTGGGAGGATTAGCTCTTTAGAGGCTTAGGAGGACTTTTCTTCGCCTTTTCAGCAAATGGGTGACCCTTGCTCATTTGAAGAGAGATCAATGAGATTGGTCTCTTACGAGATAGGGTTATTCCTTCTTTTGGAGGATGAACACCCTTAAGAGTCATGATCTTCATGGAAAGGCTGTAGAAGGGTAAACACATTCTTCTAGCCAATCTCCCCGCTGTTTTTCCGATGGTCTAAAATATGTGAGCATAATGTCAATTTGAGCTCCTTTGATTAGATCACATAGGAATTGTGCTCTTTTGAGGTTGATGAAACTTGTGTTGGACAGGGGGTACAAGTTGAAGAACATGATCAATGTGAGCATCTTCATTTCCAGTCCAAATTTTGTAGTCCCAATGGAAGTGCCCGTGGAGGAGACTTCATGACTAGCTCCTAAAGTTCAAGAATCTTAGCCACTGGTGCTAATCTGTCATCATACGGGGAAGTGTTTACACTTTCCAAACGATTGATGTGAAGGATCTTCACTAGGTAGTCTAGAGTGATGACAAAATCCTTTCCTCGAACCCAATACTTCAATTCAGCTCCGATGAACCATGAATTCAAGTAGAATTCTTTGACCAACTCTTCAATGGGATCCTTAAAGTTACCAAATAAACTTGCCCAATCCTTATCCGCAAAGATCTTAGGGATAAAGGTTGATCCCAAGGTGTTGAACCTCATAATCCTTTCCACCACAGTTGGTGCATTCTTGAAATTGTTAAAGAAGGATTGAGAGTCCAAAAGAGCTTTGAACCTATTGTTGTGAAAATCTTCCGTTGATTGACGAGTCCTCTTTGACACAGGAGATGATGTGAGATCAATCACAGGTTCCTTACCAAGTGAAGATCAACGAGACATCTGCAAAATAGCACACAAGCAAACAAAACAAACACAAACATGGTAACAAACTTGATTAGATACAAGTTAGTCCATAAAAACGAACAAATAGTCCTAAAATTGGAAATAGACAAGCAAACCTAGTCACAAGATCATGTTTTAAGTGCTAAAGGTCTAACAAGACTTACATAACATGAGTGAAATGCAAAACATGTCAAATGATAGAGTGTGTGCATCAAGTGTGCTTGTGGTGTGCATGTGAGATGTCTGAGCAATGCATGACAAAACACTCATGGGGTAAAGTGTGTAAAACACACAACCAAAGATCAAAACATGTTAAGCATGTAAAAACATGGTAATCCCCAAAAATTTATACTCAATGGAGTCCAAAACAACGAAAAAATACCATATAGGCATTTTATTGAACAATTGGAGTGCACACATAACACCTGTACATGAAACAATGCATGAACAAATGAAGAATACATGTTAAAATTCCACTTGGGGCCAACAAAAACACAAACAAACACAATGGGACAAAGCCCAATCAAGAAAATTAAAAAAAAAAAAAAAAAAAAAAAATTGACAAGAACAAGAAATTTTCCCAACCCCTTTCAAAATATCCCAACCTTAGAAATCCTAGAATCTAAGGCTTAATCTAAGGAATTAATGATGAAAAACTGTTAAAACATACCTTAGATGAGTCTTAGAGTTGAAGTCCCTTGAGTTTTGGTTGAGATTTTGAAGAAAATAGTGTTTTAGGTTGAGAGAGGCACGGAGGAGGCAAAACAAAAGATTTGAAAAACTGTCACTGTTTGCCCTTTAAAAATTGAAAATTCGCTCATTTCTTGGGATAGGTACTCGCGAAGTACTCGTGAAGATACTCAAAAAATGCCTCAAAAGCATAGTGCTAGTTTCACAGGAAGTTATATCTCACGAAAGAGTCACGAGAGAGTCGCGAAACTCTCTGTGTAAAATTTTGGAAGAACTAGAAGTTAGCTTCTTCATTTTTGCGAATAGGCTGTGAGAAGACTTACTCGCAACCTACTCGCGAAAATGCCTCTATTGAAGTTTTTCAGCAAAACTGATTTGGCTTTTTGGAAAAACTCTTAAAACACAACCAATGCTATACAAAAACACTTTCCAAAACATATAAAATACTCAAAAATATTTTTGAGTTCGATCATCAAGAACTTGAGTATACACATATCACATTTGAACTCGTACAATCACACAAATGAAATAGGCATTCATTGAACATTAAACTTGTGTGTTGTGTGTGTGAATCAAGTATGAAGGAGTCCATAGTCTAGTATGAAGTTTCAATAATCAATTCAATCAAGTCATACACAACTAGCACGAAGTCAAGTGATTTATCTCACTAGTAGAAATGAACATACATGGCCCCCTAACAAAGTGTTTACATTTTATTGAAAGTTTTTCATTTCGCTTCCATTTTTTATACTTTTTGATCTACACAGCTCAATTTTTGAGAAGCGATGCCATGAAATTTTTTATATTTCTTTGACGAAAAAGCCTTTGGCTTTGGCATCATACACTTGAAAACATATTTGCTCCACCTTTTCCTAGTCAAACTAATTTTCGAAGTTAGACTTTTTCAGCTCTTTCTCTTTTAGAGATTGACATTTGTAGATCTTTTGACATAAAAAATAAATGCGAGGAGATATATTGTAATACCCCAATTTTGTTTCTATGAATATCACCATACCTTATCATTTTAATATAGAGTTGATGTACTATATGTGTGTGCACAGTAAGATGGGAGTAGACAATTTTGTGGTGCTACAAATAGGTGAGAAAAATTAAATTTTTAGTGCATACAATTTAGTGCGGCAATTAAACTAATAAATAAAAGATGAAGATGTTTTATGGGCTTCTTGGAGACTAAAGAGATAAGCTCAAGTGGATTTTAAACTCCAGCCCACTACCCCACCAAGCCCACATCTCTGATGTGTTAAAATATAATGTGGAGGAAAAGATAAATTAGAGTTTTCATAGGAAAGGTTTTATCAAAGAGGCTAAGAGGTGTTTTTCCTTGGAGTTTAGAGCACATACAATTGAAGAGGCAAAATTGTTTAAGGGCATAAGATTTGGGCTATGAAATCAAGGTGAGAACTCTCAATATTTCTATACTATTTATAAATATTGAGATATATTTACGATTTTGGCAGCATGATAAGATTTAGTTATGTCTACTATTTGAGTAATCGATTACAATGGGAAGATGGCTTTATATATGAGCGTTATTTATGTAAAGATCCAATTGTAATACTCATAAGTTAATGGTACTTTTGTATTTTATATTTATTACCCGTTGAAATTGAGGACCTTGGGTCTAACAAAAGATTATATATATTAGATTAATTCCTAAAAGTGAGTACACAATTTCATTGAATTGCTACAGATTTCATTTGAATATAGATTCCATGATTATAACCTTAAATCCTAAAGGTGGCCCTGTATCCTTAATGTTTTCAATGGGACTATTAATCTAAGGTCTATGGTATTTCGGCTGCTGCTTCTCCAATGGTAATATGAGATTTGACCCAATGCAAGGAAGCATTATTGGCCTAGAATATCAATTATGGTTATATAAATTTGTTTGAACTCTTTTAGTACAGATTAGTTTTGGGGAAATATTGTTGTGGTGGGACTTTGATAAGGAATAATAAATTGCTTAATTCAATGGTATATACGAAAGTAGTTTTCATACCTGATTCTTGTAGGATAGTAGGAAAGAAAAGGTTTGTAAGGATTAGATTCCATGCTTACTGATTAAAGCATTCTTTTGTTTAGAGCTTACGGAAGATTAAAGTGTTCAGCTGTGTTCAGAAGTATTAGCAATAGAGGTAAGTAATTATGCATAATATGCACAATTTTGTTCATTAGGTTCTTAGATGTCAAAGGTTTTCAAAAGTTATGTTTTTAAGCTTACGTTTTCTAAAGTCTATCAAAAGCATTTTTACAATTTTGAAAGAGAAACTTCGACTTTTAAATAATGTTTAAAAAGAAACTTTGAATTTTAAATGAAGTTTTGAACGTCTAAGTCTCATTTAAAAGATGATTTCTAAACTAAACTACTTTTAAAAAATAACTGAGTTTCAAAGTAAGTTTTCTAAAAAGGTTCTTGTCCTTTAAGTTTGTTTAAAACTAAGCGATTTCAAAGTCATATTTTCCAAATGGTATTTAAGACATTTCTTTTAGCAAAATGGGGTTTTCAAACTTACTCAAGAATTGTAAAAAAATATTTATATAAACTCTTCAGTTCTTATTCATTCCCTAAGAGAGTCAAGCATCCTTTGATTTATGTGTAATTTGATATTGTGACATTCGCTATGCCTTTATATTTGGAATAATTGTTAATATTAAGAAAATTATTCTATTTTGTATATATTTTGTTTTGTGATATGTGACTCAAAATGAATGTTTTTAGAATTGATCAGGTAAATGTGTAAATCTGCTCACAGGATTGTATGTGAGAATATGTGTTGATCCCTCACCAGCAGGGGTTAGATGTTGGTATCTGCTCACTGGATTGTATGTGAGAATATGTGATGTGTATATGTGGCATTGTGCTCTAATCAATTATATGTATGTGATTTCTAATGATTTTAAGATGTGATTACATATGTATTAAGTGATTCATTATATGTTTTGGAATAATTATTTTTGATATCATTGAATGAGTTTGTGAAAAATCAAAATACTCGTGCTTTGCTTGACTCTACTCCGTTGTGTATTCTGTATAATTACTTACTAGATGTGTGGCTCACCCCATCAATTACTATTTTTCAGATTAAAGTGTAGTTGGGAATATATAACCTTTGGATCGCTTTGTAAGGTGCAAGGTAGAGCGTGGAAGTTGTAGGCGACTTTAGTATTTCTTGAAAACTTATAGAATTTTAGTTACCTTTATCTTGTAATTCATGTTTTATATAGTGGAGATTATTTCCAATTTGTGGAGTTTGGATTTTTGTAAGAGGTTTTTAAGAGTATTGTTTCTTTGGAGTTCTAATTTATTTTGGATTAATTATGTTTAGTGAGTTATATAAATTCAACAAGTTAGTCGTGTATCTAAATTCATGTTTCATGGATTTGGGTCATGACATATATAGGCACAAGTCTACACATGTATCAAGATCTAATAAGACTATTGACTAATCATTCATGACAAGCTTAAAGATCTATTTACAACAATCAAACGTAGATTTCTAGATTTCGCTCACACTTAAAAAATGTGCATACATAACAAACTAAGCTCGTAAATGCACTACACCATTAGTATGGAGGTACTAGGCCAAACTCAACATGTGATATACACAACACAAGTGATCAAACTTTTTAGATTTTATACTTTTTATGGGTTTTTGAATTTTCAACACACTCAAAAACAAAGCATTAAAGTAAGATCAACAAACAAAAAGGTAAACAAAGCAAAGACCTATAAAAGAAACTTGATGACATGTGAGACCCTTTCTACATGAATGCACCAATGATCAAATGTGGGTCACACTAGAGAAATGAGTCAAGGGATGATACCAACACTGATGGTCTTACGAAGAGATTCAAACCAAGAACCATCAAGTGGTTTAGTGAAAATATTAGCCTTTTGATTGTCGGTGTTATTGAACTCCAACCATACAACTTTCTCTTCCACCAAGTCTCGAATGAAATGATATTGAATTTCGATATGCTTTGGTTTTGAATGTTGAACGGAGTTCTTGGATAGATTAATGGCAATTGTATTGTCACAAAAAACGCACATGGTGTCTTAAGAAATCCCATAGTCATGAAAAAGCTTTTTCATCCATAAAAGTTGAGCACAACAACTACCCACTGCAATATACTCTACTTTAGCTGTTGATAACGACACTGAATTTTGCTTCTTGCTCATCCATGACACCAGATTGTTTCCAAGGTAGAAACATCCTTCCAATGTGCTTTTTCTATCTTCAACACACCCAGCCCAATCAGCATCCGAGTATCCGGCTAGGTAGTCATTTGAGTCTTTTGAGTACCAAATCCCATAGTCAGATGTTCCATTGACATAACAAATGATTCTTTTAACCGCCGATATATGGGACTCTTTGGGAGCTGCTTGAAAATGAGCACATACCCCAACACTGAAGGCTATGTCCAACCTACTTGTAGTGAGATATAGGAGACTACTAATAATACTCCTATAAAGAGTTGGATCTACTTCCACACTGGCTAGATCGAAGCTTAGTTTGACCAAGGTACTCGTTGGAGTAGATGCATGTTTCTTGGAGTCTAAACAAAATCTCTACACGAGATTTTTGGCTTACTTCTCTTGAGATATGAATATCCCATCTTTTTGTTGTTTGACTTGAAGACCAAGGAAGTAGTTTAGCTCCCCCACCATGCTCATTTCAAAGTCCTTCATTTCTTCTGAAAATTCTTGAGCAAGAGCATCAATTAATGATCTAAACACAATGTCATCTACATACCCTTGAGCTACAAGGAGAGATTTCTCATCTCATTTGACGAAAAGTGTTCGGTCGGCTTGACGTCTTCTGAAACCACGATCCAAGAGACATGTCATAAGACGATCATACCATGCCCTTGGTGCTTGCTTCAACCCATACAAAGCTTTCTTCAATCAGAGAACATGACCCGAAAAATGAGGATCTTGAAACCCTTTTGGTTGCTCAACAAATACTTCTTCCTGCAGAATCCCATTCAAAATGCACTCTTCACATCCATTTGATAAAGCTTGAAATTCATAATACATGCTATGGAGAGAAAAATCTGGATTGACTCAAGTCTTGCTACCGGAGCAAATGACTCATCAAATTCTACACCTTCAACTTGAGTATAACCTTGAGCCACAAATCTAGATTTGTTTCACACAACCTCACCATCCTCACCGTTCTTGTTCTTGAAGATCTACTTTGTACCAATTACATGAGTGTCCTTTGGTCTTGGAACCAATTCTCATACATCATTTCTAACAAATTGATGTAATTCTTGGTGCATGAATTCTACCCAATTTTCATCTTTCAAGGCTTCTTTCACCTTCTTTGGTTCAAATTGAGCAAGATAGCAATGATATGTCACATGATTCACACTATAGCTAGGTCCTCTACTCAAAGGAAGGCCCTCATCCAAATCTCCAATTATATTGCTTTTGGGATGATTTAGACTCACTCTTGACGGTGGTTTCTTTGAAGTGGAAAGCTCATCATCACGAAAGATTGGAGGTTGGACTTCCAGAGGAGTGAGTGGGCTTGATGACCCCTGGGTTGATCTAGTTTCCCTTCTTGATGCAGTAGGAGTAGTTTCCTTTTTCGGTAATTGTCTCCAAACATCATCACTTTGTGAAGTGTTACCGTCATCATCATTCTTTTTAAGGCTTGAAGTTTCTCCACCTTCATCAACACTCTTTTCCGAAATGGCATCATCTATAACCACATTTATTGACTCCATGACCATCTTTGTGAGTAGAGATTAAGGCTAAAACAAGAAAACAAAAGCAGCCTTCAACTTTTATTATTATTATTATTATTATTTATTTTATTGGCTTTGGTACAGGTGAATAGGAAGTCAATGAAGTCTAACAAGTCATAAATTATCATGTAAAAAAAAAAAGAAAGAGAGAGAAAGGAACACACATATACCTGAAGATGAGTCCATATGTTGCTCTTCTTTTATAAAGTGACTTTTACCCTTTATGTATTCTATAAGTCTTATCCTAGGGAATTACTAGTAGCAGAAAGTAAAGAAAATATATATTATGAGTGTACGTTTGGAAAAAATTATTTTTGCCAACTTATTTTACTATTTAGTTTATTTTTGCTACTATTTATAGGTCCCATTGTATTTTTTGGTACTATTCATAGGTCTCATAGTACTATTTCAGTTAACTTTTACCTTTATTTACAGTACTTTCAGCAAAATGATTTCAGTTTTAGCAAAATAAGCAGATCCCAAATGAACTCTGAATATGTGGATTTTTGGTGTGAGATAATAGTAGAAAATTATTGGATATTTTTTAGTAGTCTCTCTTCTGGCTGGGTATCGTTATAAGTTTTTCTTAAATTATTTGATTATTGAGTAAATGGTACCTGAAAAAAATTGTTTAAGTGTTAGGAGAAGTTCTTTTGTGGTGAGCTAGCTGAGGTAAGTAACCTTATCCTAATTGGTTTTATTTTGCTTATACTACTGTATTTTAACTACTAAAAATTGTTTATAATTATTACAATTTTATGTCAATTGTATTACTGATTAAAAGTAAAGAATAAAGAATTATCACAAATATATTTGATTACTAAATATATGATTTTATATGTATTTGAATGAGATATATTGTTGTTTGAACTCTGATTTGATATATATGATTTTGGACAATATGACTATGTTTTGAACTCTGATACCCATCCAATGGGGATTATTCATTGGTACCAAAATTAGTTCTTTCTAGGGCATCACAAATCTATTGTGTTTCTAAACCCAGCTAATAAGGGAATATACATTAACACGGAACTAGTTTCTTCTGAATCTGATACCTAGTCACGAGGATATAGCGTGACCATAGTCATAATTGTATAAGATTGTTAAGAATGAGAAAATGTTTGGATTTATGAATTATTTTAAGTCTATGAAACATCTTTAGTATATTTTTGAAAATCCATAGTATATTATAACTTTTGACAAATGTGAAAAATTTAATCTCATAATTCTATATTATTTTGTCAATCTATATACTTGTTTTAACTAGTTTGGTATTTGGTTACTTATTGAGTTGTCAACCCCCCCCCCCCCCCCCTCTTTCCCCTTTTAGATTTTCATAAGGAAGAGTAGCATGTGTTTAGGCTTCCGCTAGGATGTGCATATGAGTGGAGTTTAGGAATCATTGGAATAAGATTTGGACTTTTATGTTTAAAATTGTCTTTTGTTTAGACTTTTACGCTCTGTTTGTTTCAACAATGATGTTTTCTAGAAAATGAGTCATTTTCCAAGAATCATTCTTTATAAAACTATCTCATTTTCCAATGTTTGGTAGTAACATTAAATGAGTTGAAAAACAATCTGCTAACTTCCCTTATTTAGCTTGCTATAAGATTGAGTTGTTTTCCAAAAAATAAGTCATACTTTTTATGTTGACCAAAGATAATTTTCTTTTGACTTACCTTTTTTTATACTACCAAACACTGAAAAACATAGAAAACTATCTTTGCACAAGGTTTTTCATCGAAACAAATGGAACGGGAACTTGCAAGTGTATTTTTGTTCATCTCAAACATTTCTCTCTTTTGTCTAATTTGAAAAGTGAATAAAATGTGAAAGTAATTCAATTGGCATTTTTTGAAATTTTATATACACTATGTTTGTTTCAATAGAAAACCTTGTAAAAATATAGTTTTCCGTATTTTTTAGTGTTTGGTAGCATTAAAAAAAAAAGTAAAAGGAAAACTATATTTAGTCAACATAAAAAGTATAACTTATTTTTAGAGATTGTTTTCCACTAACGCTCTATTTGTTTTGATGGAAAACCTTTTGTAAAGAAGGTTTTTCATGTTTTTCAGTGTTTAGTAGTATTAAAAAAAAAAAATGAGTCAAAGGAAAACTATATCTGGTCAACATAAAAAATATGGCTTATTTTTAGAGATTATTTTCCATTAATTTTTTTTTTTAAAACAACTCTATCTCACAACAAACTAAATAAGGAAAGTTAGAAGATTGTTTTTCAACTCATTTAAGGTAATTACCAAATATAGGAAAATGAAGTAGTTTTACAGAACTTTTTAGAAAATGACTCATTTTCTAAAAAATATTTTTGCATAAACAAATAGAGCATTAGTCTTAAAAGATTTAGTTTATCTTTCTTTGTGATGTTGGAAGATTATTATTTGGAGATCCTTTGAAAATTGCATTATTGATGATATTTTTGGATTTATTGATAAAATTTTCCTTAAGGATAATTTTTAGTTATTAAGAAGGACTTTATAAGCATGTAGCTGTTGTAATAGGAGTTGAAGACTTGGCCGAAATTCATGAATGAATTTTGGGAATGTTTCGGAATTAATGCAGTGTGTAGCGAAACAATGGAAAAAGGAAACTGACGTCGAGGGATTTTTCTTATGCAGTAGTAGTATGCTACTTGAGATAAGGCATCTAGTGAACAAAGGGCACAATGTCATTGAATACTGAATATGTTTTCAATTTGATCCCAAAAACCATCAAAATGATAACTATTGAATGGAAAAAAATGACCATGATATGCCTCAAAACTTCAAGAATTGGGAGATATTTTCCCTCTAACATCATGTATAGAAATTATATCATTAGTAAGCAAGGCTTTGAAATAATATAAGAAAGTAACATCTCAAGCCCTAGAGGCTCGAGTTCTCATTGCTGGCATGAAGATTTTGCTACATGGAATTCGAGTCTCTAAGACTTGAGTTTCATAGAAGAAGATAAAGAATCTAAAGAAAGAAGAAGATCTGAAGAATCTGGAGAATTTGAAGAACCATGAAGGAAGAAGAAGAACAGACGATGAATCTAAAGAGGAAGAAAGATTTGAAGAATTTGAAGAAGAACCCCTGGAAAGAGAAGAACAAAGGAAGAAGAAAGAACTCACCCAGACACCCACGAAGGAAGAAGACGAACGAAGGAGGAAGAAGAATAGTTGGTGAATGCAAGAACTCGAGTATTTTAAAACTCAAGTTCCACATGAATTTTTTTCTATATCAGATTGCCACCACATGCAACTCGAGTTTAATAGACTCGAGTTCTAAGATGGAACTTGAGTCTCTAAGACTCGATATGATAGTTTGCTAAATAATTTTGCAAACATGGCAACTAACTAAAATATTTCAAAAATGAAGATAATGACAATAAAAAATAAATAAATAAATAAAAATTAAATCTCAAGAATTGCCTCCAAACTTTAAAAGGTGACATAATAAAAACTAACAAATGTCTGTCAAGTATTTGAAGTTATTTCATGTGAACCTGTAAATGGGTAAGTTGGACCCACTTTCAATAATTTTTTTTTTTTTTTTTAGAAACAAACTCACACAAAAAAGAGAGGGAAAAGGTTTTTAACACAAAGACACACTACAACTCCACTCAAAATGCATAGTCACTTTGAATAAATGAGTTGGGATGAGTAGTGGTATTATTTGTTTAGTTGTAAGTTTTATTTATTTAGGTTAAGTTTAGTTAAGAACTTTTAATTTTGGTAACTTTAGTTGTTTTTCTTCTTTTTTTTTCCTCTACTCTCATTCTGATCATGATTAAGTGCAATTCAATAATTTAGCAATATGATTTTACAGCTAATTCAGAGTACAAGAATGTGGGGAGTGACCCTTTTGCACCGAGCAGTGCAACACAAACGGATTTCAAATAGATTACCAAGCTGGAATTTCCTTGGAATTGCCTCTAAAATGTTCTTTGAAGTATGATACAGATTTGAATTATGTATTTCATTTTTAAGTGAAAAAGTATGGATGCCAAATCAGATTACAATGTTTAAAGAATAAAAAATGGAAGTAACTTTGTATGGTATGGTGTAACCAATTAGCCCATCTATTTCAAAGTGAAATTTATCTAAGCTTCCTAATTGGCAATGCTTTTCCAAAGAGCTTTTCCACCTCAGTTGCTTCCATCTTGAGCTCGCTCAATACATCCATCTCTTCTTTACTTAGCTCCCTTATGAAATTTTCCTCATCTTCTTGAAGGACTTTAAATCCTTCTGCCAACCTCTCAAACAAGGTCATTTCAGTCTTTCCCACCTTCTCAACTTCCCCTTCTATTTGTTCCACTTCCTTTATAATGATTTTCTCCCCTTCCTCTACTGTCTTCTCAAGCCTCTCTACAATGGTAGGCTCAGGACCACAGGTATTATCCGTTTTGATGAACCCGTTAAAGTCTCTGCCAATGCTCTTAGCTGCTCTTTCAAGTTCAGGAACAATGCTTTCTGGTAAAACCGCACTTCTTGTGTACACTACAGCACCACCATAGCCATCCCATGCATCATTCCTGCCTCGATAGTATACGAATATGTAGTCATCTTGTTTGTTCTCTATTTTGGATGATAGAATATACCTGTTCAAGTCATTTACTGATGCTGGTAAATGAATCTGAATAATATATTCATCATATTAATATATTTACATAACTAGGTAATTTTCAACTTAAAATGCTATTGAATACGAAAAGATACAAAGTTGGTCCTGTTCATCAGCTCAGCTCTATAAAAAAAATATACTTAGTGACATTTAAAACCAAGCACATGTTCCACATTATGAGAAATTAATTTTACAAATGAGAGTCATTCGGATAGTGTTGCGATAAAAGAGTACATTCTAATTGTACCAGAATTTGAGTAACTTGAACTGAGGTGTTTGCAATTTATACTAGCCAGAGCAATCAACTTAATGAACGGTACTGACTAGCTCAGTATCTAGTAAACCGGTTAGTGGGAGCAGCTTTGCCCATACTTTGAGGACTTCACCTTTATCATTAAGGGCGACAGCAGCGTCAGTATTGATCTTAGTCCAGCATGAGGGAGGGTTATCATTTGGATGGGTTTGTTTGCGGATGTTCTAAGCTCGTAAGATTTCTAAATTCAGCAAACTTGCGAAGGATCTGTTCGATAGCTTCCTGATTTCAGTATGGATCCCCTGGTGAAAAGATTGGTTTCTAACATACAAGATTTCATCAAGAACAAAAGCCATTGGAAGGGATATGAGTCATACATCTTTGTCGGGGCAGTAGGCTTTGGGAGGCTCAAGAACTAGCTTGATGATACTTTCAGGGGCAGCTAGTTGGTGTTCTTCAGGCTTGTAGCCCCAACAGGTTTACCGAAGGGCTTTGGCTATAGGACAAGATATGAAGAGATGAACAGAGGATTCAACTTCTTGTTTGCAAAGTTCATAGCAAGAATCTTGGATCGACAATCTTTGCATGAGATTTTCATTAGTGGGGAGAACATTGTTACCCATTCTCCATAAGAACATCTTCAATCTTTCTGGTGCTCTAGCCTTCCAAAGTTTTTTCCAAGGGATGTCTGTGGGAGGGGTTATGGAAGTAATCTCATTGTCAATTCGATAAGCAGACTTGATAGTGAAAACACGTTTGGAGTTTGGTGCCCAGATTAACTTGTCGGGCTTAGACCTTATAGGAATAGGGATGGATAGGATAGCCTTAGCTGATTCATAATCGAAAAGCTCAAGAACCATATTGGATTTTCAAGCATGTTGAGCATGGTCAATGAGCTAAGAAACCATAGATGGGAGGAAGTTGATGCCACATTTTTGGGCTTGGGTTTGAATGTTGGCAGCCATGATACCCACAGGTCACTCCAAACGTTAGTTGAGGTGCCATCCCCCACTTGATAGCAAGCTCCTTTAATGACAGTATGCTTTGCACTCTTAATAGCTCCCCAGGTTGGGGAAGCATTTTTTGGTGATTCTTTGAAGAGCCAATCTTGCCTCACTTTATATTTGCTTCTCAAAATGGACATACAAAGGTTGTCCCGCTTGGAGGCGATCATCCAAGCTAATTTTGGAAGTAGAGCATTATTACTATTTTGGCTCTTTTAAAGCCTAGGCCTCCTGTTGCTTTCGAAGCAGAGAGTTTATCCCAAGCTCTCCACCAGAATTTTCTTGTGAGCACATCAAGCTTGTCACAGACAAAGATAGGGACTTTGAATGAGGACATGGTATAGTTAGGAATGATTTGCGTAACAGAGTTGATGAGAATGCATCTACCCACCAAACAGAGTTGGTTAGTAGGAAAATTGAAGTCCTTGGAAGGGGGCTTAAATAGAAACATGGATGCTTTATGTCTCTGCCAGCTTTAGGTCTTGCAGCGCTTTATGAAGAAATTCCTAAACCTATTATATATTTTTTCTGAATCAAACCCACTTTTGATAGCAATGATCATGTCATCAGCATACCGAATATAGTCGATCCTCCTATCCTTTTTCATAAAGGAAGAATGGATTTGCAAATCAAGTCGATGTTGAAAAATGTTCATTAGCAAAGGGGATAGGGAGCTGCCTTGAGTGATGCCTTTCTTGCGATTTGAATAAGAATGCCCATTTTTGTCTAAGATTGGAGTTTGGAGAAAAGCGGAAATAAGATCATAGAAGGATGTGTTTTCCTTAGCTAAATAGAATTGAAGAACTGAGATTAAGAGCCCATTATCTATGTTGTCGAAACACTTTACTACATCTACTAGGTTATAAAGATTTAGATTTAAATATTTAGAATCATATATTTATTGTGTTGGCAAACCGAGAACAAAACATGTCTAGTCTAAGTTTTTAGGCAATACTTAAAAGTGGTGTTTCAAGGTTCAAGTCCAGATGATTGCAGAAAAAGGAAGTGTGGTTCTGCATTGCTCGACTGATCGAGAATTAGGCTCGACCAATCGAAAATTGCAGGCACAGTTTTTCTGCAGAATTTTTGAATAGGCCCAAACCCGCAAAAATGTTTAAAGTTTCATCTAAACTTCTTCACATATAAAAAGGAAACCCTAGTTCACGTTTTGAAGACCTTTGGAAGACTTGTGTGTTACTCTTTGTGAGATCTGAGAGGTTTTGTACCTTCTAACCATATAAGAATCTACCGAAGCAAGAACTATAATCAAGTGTTGGTAGAACATAGTTGCTGCATCAAGATCATTACTAATGGTGATCTGAAACCTTTGAGTGGGATCTCAAAGTCACAAGCAAGGCGGCTTGTGTTGGTATAAATCCAAGAAGAGAAAGAGTCTGTAGATTCAGAATTTGCACGTGGTCGTGTTAGTAAGTTACTACATGAGGTAGCAATAAATTTAGGGTTAAATCTGATTATAAAAATTTCAATTCTCCTATAGTGGATTTGTTTACCTTGAGAATAGTTAGGTCAAATCCTCTCTAGGTTTTTATCTTGAAACGGTTTGTTTCATTGGTTTTCCTGGGTCATCATATCATATGTTATTTACTTTTCCGTATCTTTGCATGATATGATTTATTGTTTTTTAACCTAAATCTGAATAATTAATCTAAGTAATCACTTGATTAATATATTAGGTTAAATAATTTGGTTTAAGGGGTCTAAACGAACGAACGAACAAGTGGTATCAAAGTAGATTAGCTATTGTTTTTAGGTTTCTTAACCTAGAGTTGATCCTTGACCCCTGCTGTTATGGAATACGATCACTCTCTTGTGATCCCCCCACACTTTGATGGGAATAACTATACTTACTGGAAAGTTAGGATGAAAGCCTTCTTGAAATCTATTGATGAGAAAGTGTAGCTGTCAGTTGAAAACGGTTGGGAAAGACCAACCACGGCTATTGGTGAATGGATTACTGCCCAAAAGGAAGTAGTAAGCTTTAATAGTAAGGCTATGAATACGATATTCAATGCTGTTTCCATGGAAAAATTTAAGAGGATCTCAAATGTGGAGATTGCTCACACTGCATGGAACATCTTACAAACAATGCATAAAGGCACTAAGGCAATAAAATTCAATAAATTGCAAGAGTTGACCTCTAGATTTGAAAGTATTAAAATGTCTAATGATGAATCTTTTGATGAATTCTATGCTAAGTTGAATGATATTGTCGATTCTGCTTTTAATTTGGGTGAAGTTTATAATCAACCAAAAATTGTGAGGAAAATTCTTATAGATCATTAACTGAGGATTTTAGACCTGAAGTAACTGTCATAACTGAAAATAAGGATGTTGACTCTATTCTTGTAGATGAACTTGCAAGATCTCTTCAGTCTTATGAATCTGACTTACCAAAAACAAATAAATCCAAATCTATGGCTTTGAAATATATTGATGATGTTAATGATTGTGGATTTGATGATAAACTCTCGTCTACTGAGATCGCTTATCTTGCCAAGAACTTAAGAAATTTTCTAAAAAATAATAATAGGAGGGTAAGAAATAGAAACAATGTTGATACTAAGAATGTTAAGAAGAATGACACAATCAAAAACAACAATTCTGAAAAATCAAAAGATAATGTAGGTCAATCATCTAATAGTTCTTTAGGACAACAATGTTATGGTTGTCAGGGTCATAGTCATCTAAAATCTGAGTGTCCAACTTTCTTGAGATCCAAAGGTAAAGCTATGGCTGTTACTCTGAGTGATAATGAAGTTTTTGATCATGAGTTTGAAAGTGATCAAGAATGAAATTTCATGGCTTCCACTGTTACTACTGTAGTAAGTGAAATTGAGACTACTGATGAGAACCCTTCTGAAGGGGAAATCTTTGAGAATGTAAATTTGCAAGAAGCTTACAACAAACTTTGCAAGATAGCAGCTAAAGATGCTATAAGTGTTGAATAAGGTTGAAAAAGATAAACACTCTTGAACAAGAAAAGAAGAATTTGCTGCTAAAACTGTTTGATGCTAATGAACTCTTGAATTCTGTTAAGATTGAGAACATGTCTTTGCTTGAAAATGTTAAAAGTTTAGAATTAGAATTATCTGTTGCTAGAGAACAAATAGATAGAACTTCTACTTCTAGACTAGATGAGATGCTACATGTTCAAAAGTCTATTTCTGATAAGACAGGTTTAGGGTTTGTTGAGAGTGGATTTACTACTGTGGTGAATCCTCCTAAGTTTGTACCTGCTACATTATCTTCTGTTGTTCATCTAACTTTTTCTGAAGTTAAGGTACATAAGGAAGTAGTTTCAGCTTCTAGAAGAACTAGGGTAGATCTAAGTAAGTCTAAACCTAAAAATCCCAATCAATCTAGAAGCAAGAAAAACCACAAACGCTAGTGGTTTTATCATTTTTGTGGTGGAGCTGGGCATACTAGACCAAATTGCTTTAAGTTGCAAGTTTTAAAGCAAGCTTCCAAACAATGAGTGCATGTGTCAAAAACACAAGATCCTATGGCACTTATTCATGAGTTGGTAGAAGTTCTTTTTTTTTTTATATATATATATAAGTAATAAGACTTTTATTCAACAAGAAAAACGCAAATAGCCATTACAGGTGTTCATGATGGTGAACACAAAAAACAGCAAACAAAAACAACTGAAAGCAGAAAAAAATAAGCAACTTAAGAGGCACTACTAAGGGTAGAAAAGAACTCCAAAGCAAAAGAACAGTTTGAATAACCCTAGCACTAAGCCCATTCAAAAAGAGTATTTTGGCTGAGCACTTGTAACTGATCAAGTGTTCTCTCCAAAACCTCAAAAGAGCGCCGGTTTCTTTCCAACCAAACAACCCACATCAAACAACTAGGAACCATATTCCAAACGTCCGAAGCATATTTTCCCAACCAATTACACCAACAAGACACCAAACTCTCCACAAAACCTGGCATGACCCATTGAATCCCAAAAGCTTGTAACATTTGCACCCACAAAGAATAAGCTACCAGACAATGAGTGAGAAGATGGTCCACAGATTCCGCAGAACAACAGCACATACAGCACCTATTCACCAAAGGGAGGCCCCGGAGCGTCAAATTATCCAAGGTAAGAATCCAGCCATGTGCTGCGGTCCACAAGAAGAAAGCCACCCTCTTAGTCACCTTGACTTTCCAAATCCCCTTCCGTAGGAAGTAAGAAGGAGCTGTACCCCTGATCTTATGATAGAAGGGACCAAGTATCAAACTTACCATTCCTATTAAGGCACCAATGGGGTCTATCCAACCCAATACCTCTTGGGATCCAAGACTGAATGAGTTCTAGGAAGGAGAAGGCAGCCTCAAATTCCCTCTCATGAAAATTCCTAGAAAATCTCACATTCCAACATCTACTACTCCCATCCTCCTGATGAACCAACATGTCAGAAATATAGACTTCCTTGTCACAAGAACACGCATATAACTGAGGATAGAGCACTTTAAGAGAGAAATCCCCCACCCACCTATCATGCCAAAAACGAATACAGGAACCATCATCCACCATAAAAGCTAAGTGTTTGGAGAACCTCTCCCAACTGACATTAATACCACGCCAAAGGCCACACCTGTGTGCCCTTCTACAAGCTTTAGTAGTCCACCCCCCTTGACCCTCGCCATAGTTGGTGGCAATAACCCTCCGCCAAAGACTAGTACCTTCTTGGCCAAACCTCCATAACCATTTCCCTAATAGAGCTTGGTTGAGGTGACCTAACTTCCTAACCACCAAACCACCCATCTCTAGAGGTGAACACACCTTCTCCCAAGCCACCAAAGAATGTTTAAAACACTCCTTCGAAGACCCCCATAAGAATTTCCTCTGAATACGCTCCAATCTGTCAGCCACAGCTACAAGGATAGTAAATAAGGATAAATAGTATGTGGGAAGACTAGAGAGGGTACTCTTCAAGAGAGTAAGCCTACCACCCTTAGACAAATATAGATGCTTCCAACTAGCCAGCTTCTTCTCCATCTTCTCCAAAATGGGGTTCCAAATGGATGCAGTCTTGTACGAGGTGCCCAAAGGCATGCCCAAATACTTCATGGGCAGGCTACCCACCCTACAACTGAGAATATTAGTCAAAGCATCAATATTACCAACCTACCCCACCGGGACAATCTCACTCTTCCCCACATTTACCTTTAATCCAGTAAAGGCTTGGAAGCAAGACATAGCTAGTCTAATAGCCAACAGCTGATCTCTAGAAGCATCACAGAACAAAATAGTATCATCTGCAAAAAGCAGATGAGATATGCGAACCCCAATAGAGTTCACAAGTCCCACATGAAAACCACGAAGCAGACCACTATCCTCGGTTTCCTTAAGGATCCAAGATAAAACTTCCATAACCAAGAGGAAAAGAAGAGAGGACAGAGGATCTTCTTGTCTCAACCCACGAGAGCTTCCAAGAAAAGCCTGTCGGAGAACCATTTATAAGAACTGAGAAGCGAACAGTAGAAATGCAAGCCTTAATCCACTCCCTCCACTTCAACCCAAAGCCCATCCTATTCAACAAAAAAAGCAGGGCAACTCAATTAACATGATCATAAGCTTTTTCTATATCCAGCTTACAAACTACACCCGGGGAATGACACTTCAATCTACTGTCCAGGCACTCATTTGCAATTAACACTGAGTCCAAAATTTGTCTTCCACCAACAATGGAATTTTGGGTCTCCGAGATCAAACTGTCTAAAACCACCCTCAGCCTATTCGCCAACACCTTAGATAGCAACTTGTAAACACTGCCCACCAAACTAATAGGTCGAAAATCCTTAATATTGACAGCATCAGATTTCTTAGGAATATGAGTGAGGAAAGAAGCATTAAGAGACCTTTCAAAAACTGAATACCTGTGAAAATGCTTGAAGACAGCCATCACATCAGCCTCCACCACCCTCCAACATTTATGAAAAAATGCCATGGTGAACCCGTCCAGGCCAGGGGCTTTATCCCCCTCCATCTCTAACAATGCTTGGGAGACTTCTTCTTATGAGAACTCCCTCTCAAGGGACAACCTATCATCCTCCCCAATACTAGCAAAATCCAACCTATCCACAGTTGGATGCCACGTGTCCGAATCTGTATAAAGTTCCTGATAAAATTAGACCACTTGAGCCCGCACAGCAGGTTCATCCTCATATAACACCCCATCCACCTCAACACTACTAATACGATTAGCTCTTCTATGAGAATTTGCTAATCTATGAAAGAAGCGTGCATTGTTATCACCTTCCTTCACATACAGAGCACGAGACTTTTGTCTCCAGAAAGTCTCTTCCATGGAAGCTAAAACTTTAATCTCACCTTTAACCTGAGTACGGCGAGCATGATCCTCATGCAAAAGGCCCAGAATACCTTCCTTAACATCCAAACCAAATAATTCAAACAGCAAACTCTTCTTAAAAGCCAAATTACCAAAAACCTCCTTATTCCACTTTTTTAGGTCTTCTTTAAGAGCCTTTAATTTCTGAGCCAAAAAAAAGCTAGGTGATCCCGTAAAGCAATACCTAATCCACCACTGTTGAACCTTCTCAACAAAACCCTTAACCTTTAACCACATGTTCTCAAACTTAAAAGCACCGTGCCCCCTCCCCACAACACTAGATTCCACCAAAATCGGACAATGATCAGAAATAACCCGAGGAAGTACCCTTTGGGACACATTTCCAAAATGATCCTCCCAATCAACAAAGACCAAAGTCCTGTCGATATGGGACATAGACTTCGGTCTATAATCCCTAAACTAAGTGAAAGAAGCCCCCTCTAATGGTAAATCCACTAGAAAATTATTCTCTATAAAATCTGAAAAAGCAAACATGGCTGGGCTAAAAGAGTCACAGCCAAGCCTCTCGCAAGGATATCTGATAACATTGAAATCACCAAATAAAAACCATGGCTTGTTCCATCGAGTACGCACCCTTGATAACTCCTCCCACAAAACAGCCCTATGAAGGTCTGCGTTTGGACCATAAATGCCAGTACAAACCCATTCAAAACCATCCACAACACCCCTAAAAAGAACACTAACTGAAAACTGACCAACCAACACATCAATTTCCTCGACCACCCGCTTATCCCAAATCAGCAGAACCCACCAGATGATTGAACCGCATTCAAAACAGCCCAATCACTGGAAGGACTACCCAATAAGCTACGCAAGATAGCAGAGTTTACCGAAGAAAGCTTAGTTTCCTGGAGACAAACAATATCATTCCAAGAAAGAAGTCTTAAAGTCATTTATAACTACCAATAACCCCCAAACTGTTCGACGAAACTCTATAACGAGAAGAGGACCCATCATAATTTACTGTGGAAACTAGACCTCGAAGTTCTCTATAAGACCTTTCTGACCTTGGTTAATAGGTCTTCGACCACTCCCCTCATTAACAACCTCAAGACATTCTTGTTCCAAAAGACGAAATAAAGCCACACACTGAGCTTCATGCCTTACAATAGGAAAACTCACCATTTTGCAAAAACTACTCATCATATTGGACACCCATTTAGACTGTGCACCCTTCAGCAGCTCTTTAGCATGTTATTACCTAAACCAGCTTTAGAATTCTCAAAGGCTCTGATTTTCCGATGGTCACCAAATTTGAAAGAAATATTCCCTCCAAGTCCACCTCCATCCGTCGGACCACCACCAACAGCTTCATCGGAAGTCTCCCCTCTCACCCAAACAGTGTTTGGACCTTATAGGAATCTCTCCAACTCTTTTGAGAACAAACACCACCCAAATCAGTTTGAACTCGCAGGTACCATAACACAACCATGGCGAGCTCCACCATAATATACAGCTATCTCCACAAAAATTCCAACCTTATTCGACCGTCCCCGGAATTCAAACAACTTATTGTTTTCTCTATGGCACTTGCACATTACATCTATTCCTAGAACCCAATCACGGATATCGGCAAAACATGAGAGAATCCATTCCAATCCCTTACGACCTAACCAAACAGAACTTATAATAGCCCGACGACTTTCGTGTACAGCATAAGAATCCGCCTGCCCGCCGTCAAAAGAGAAGGAAAAGGTTTTGGAGTCAATGCGAAAGGAGCCAAAACTGCCCTCTCTGCCCTGAGGAGATAGTTTAAGAGCTGAGATAGGGAGGGGCAAAGTGTTAGGTTGGGGTGTGGGTGATAAAGTGGTGGTTGGGCTAGGCAGTACAGGTGGGTGTAAGGGCCAGTCTGATGCAGGTGGGGTGATCAGAGAAGGAGAAAGAGAAAGAGGTGGACAAAAAGAGTGATATGGAAAAAAAACCAAATAGTGAAGGGAAAAAACCAGGGAGAAGAAGGGGTGGCTGGTTGAAAGGAAGTGGTAAAGAGGGGGGCAAAGGAGGGAAGGGTGTTGGCTGAGAGATGGGGTGGGAGGGGGGAGGGGGAAGGGTCATGCTGGGAGGGGGGAGGGTCAGCTCTCTCAGTTCTAGGCCATGGTCACCAAAATTTCCAAGATATCAGTTGATATTGGAAAATAGGAAGATACAGAATGGAACTAAAAAGGATTGCATCTACTGAGAAATCAATTTTGGTAAAAGTTCTTAACCTGTATACCAATATTGGAGCTAAAATTAGGGAAAATTCAAATAGAAATCCCAACTCCAAGTTTGCATCTAAAGAGGTCTGGATACAAAAGACTCAACCTCGGTGAGTCTATCTGACATGGTCCTTATATCAATTCTTTCAATCTCCTATGACCAAAATTGTTTTTCTTTAGGGTTTGCATTTGCATAACATTCATACATTGCATTCTAGGTTTGTTTTTGGTTGTTTTTCATTTTTTTTTTTAAAAAGAAAATAAAATAAAATAAAATAAAAAAGGGTTTTTGTATTATACATTTTCAAGATGCAAACTATGTACCTATGGAATTTACCTTGAGGTTGGCCTATGAAATTTACATTTCATAACTGTGTACCTTGTTTAACTTTAATAAGTTTTATTTTTCTGCACTTTGCTAGTTTATGCTACGGACTACTTATATTGTGTGAGTTATTTATGGTTTTTAAACACATGCTCTTGATTTTGAAGTCACATTTTTTTGATTGTAAGGACTAAAAAATCCTAAGAAAAAAGCATAAATAACCATCTCACCACTGTTACTCGCCAATCATTAACACCTGTGTGCAATTCATAAAAGTCGTACTCAGTAAGGTGTAGCACTTACATAGCAAAATACTTAAGGTGTTATTGTACATTAGTTAAAAGAAGCAAAAAGCAAAATGAAAAACAAAGAAAAATATGCTTCAAAAGAAGGGGGAAAAAAAAAATTGTCTGGTTGCAAGTGTGTTTTCTAGGAAATATGAAAGTTATATGATGTAACTCTTTAGGTGATAGTTACTTTCAAACTTATGCGATAAATAATGTAGAAATTGTACTTATTTTCTATCTACATATCACTTTGTGAGTATCTCATACACTTACTAGTTGCACACACCACAAGCAAAACTTTGTTAAACCTTGTACATGTGATTGTGTGTTGAGTTTTTTGGCCTTCGAAAATTATTCTTGAGTTGTTTAATGCATTTTGGGGAGTAAGGAAAGAAAAGATTGAAGAAATTTGATAAAGTTTGAATTTTTCTGGATTTTTTTTGAAAATAACTATAAAAGTTAAACTATTTTATTAGTTAGCCAAGGTTTGGAATTATTTTGGTATCTAACAACTCGAGTTTATAATACTCGATTTTACTGTAGCAAATCGACTTTGACAGACTCGATTTCCATGAGGTTAAAACAAACAAAACCAATGCTAGGTAGAAACCCAGAAAACGCTAGGCAGGAAGACACCAACAGCAACGCAGGAAAACACCAACAGCAACGCAGCCCAGAAAACACCAACGTAGAAACCCAAAAATCATAGCAACGCAGCCCAGGATCCAACGCAGAAACCCAGAAAAACGCAAGAAGAAACTGTGATTTTTGGGTTTGGATTTTTGCTCTGATTGAGATCGTGATTTGGGTTTGGGATTTTGAGAAATGGATTTAGATGAAGAAGGAAGAACTGGCTTGGGTTTTTGGGGGCTTGGAAGAAGGGAAGAAGATGGTGAACAGGACCTGAAATGGAGGAAAAAAAAAAGAAAAAGAACGAAGGAAGAAGATGGTGAACAGTGGCAGCCCATAGAAATCGAGTATCTTAAAGTCGATTTGCTACAGCGAAATCAAGTCTCCAAGACTCGAGTTGTTAGATACCAAATTAGTTCCAAACCTTGACTAACTAATAAAATAGTTTGGCTTTTATAATTATTTTCAAAAAAAATCCAATTTTTCTTTGCAAAGTTTGGTTTTGAAGATCATTTGAAGTCATGAACATACATGTCATATCATAAAAACTCTTTTTCAAATGATTCTGCAGAAAAAATTTTCCAGAATTTTTCAAAATTTCTGTTTCTTTAGAATTTGACCGATTGAGTCTATTTTTTGACCAATCGAAATGTGAGGAAGAAAATCAGTTTTCAGCTTAAAGTCTCAAGTCCCTTCAATTCCTTCCCGATTCCTTTCGACCTGTCAAACCTTTCTTCATGTACATTTCGATTCCTATCTAATTCCTCTCGACCGATCAGATTTCGTTTTTTTAAAAACATATAGGAATCAGTTTTGACTTTTTCAAAAGTTCTTTGTCTTTCTCTCCAATTCCTCTCTTGATCCCTTCTCACAAAAATTATTTTTTTGTCGTTTTCTTGGTCAAAGTTTCAAAGGTTTTCTTCCTAATCCTAAGGTAAGACACTTTTGCCCATTCTTTTTTATCATATTACATGTTTTCATGCATTTTTTAGGGATTTTTGCATTTTAAAAATTTTGGGGTTTTTGATGTTTTTAGGCTTTTTGATCAAAACTAAATCATGAGTTTTTGTTCAAGGATCATATAAACATGATTCACATGCTTTAATTTCAAAAAAATTGTGATTGATTAAAATTTTTGAAATTAGGGTTCTATTGTTCTTGAGAGATTTGGGGATTTTCTGAAATTGGGCAAAATTGACCTGTGTGATTGATAGATTGAGTGATTATAACATGTTTGATGCTTGTTATATTGTTCAATTGATCAATATGAAGTTTTTTTTTGAAAATTAGGTTTTTCAAATTAGTGATTTTCTAAAATTCTTAAAATTTCTTGGTCAATTTTCAAAATTATGATGAAATTAGAATGTTTTTTGAGCATTAGATCATGCATCATACGAATTCTAATATCATGCATCATATAGCTTTTCAAAATTCCATGTTATCCTGTCTCTAACCCTTTTTGATGCAGTCTGCCCTTGGTTTTGTTGTGTTGTTTTGTTTCTGTCCTTAGTCATATCTCCTAAGGTTGGTAGGAAGTTTAAAACTAGAGCAAATGGGAATCCTGGTTCAGCTTATTTTGATAGAGTTAGGTTTCTCACTAATAAGTGTGAAGAGACTTATGAGATCTTAACTAAGTATAGGTCTATTTGGGGTGAAAGAGAGATTATCTTGAGTGAGTTAAATCCATCTATTCATAGGAACTTTGTGTCTAGGAACTGGGTTTCTTTGTGTGAGGTGTCAAATCCTCCTCCTGCAATTTTGATTAAAGAGTTTTATTCAAATCTCTTTATCTATCCTGAAATGACGAGTGGTCATTATTTGACTTCTTGGATCAAAGGTCAAGAGTTTATCATAAATAAGCAAACAATTTCTGAAGCTTTAGGAGTGCCTGTAGTTCTTAAACCCACATACCCATACACTGTTTTTCCTACTACTGATGACATGATGTCACTTCTTTGTAGTCGTCCTGTTTCTTGGGGTATTGAACCAAGAATCAATTCTTGTGGACTCAATGAGCTTAATTCTTTGTACTTAAGGATTTCTTGTCATAACATATATCCTATTTCTCATGTTCATACTGTTCCCATAGATAGGTGTGCTTTTCTTTATGCTCTTGTTATTTATGGTTCTATGTGTTTTCCCTTTATGTTTATTCAAACCATTGTTGACATCCAAGAGTACTAGTAAAGCTCAAAAGTTGTTCTTCCCAATGTACATATATAGGATTTTGAGGTTTCTAGGGTTGTTAGATTTTCCTCACTTAGAGTTAGTTCACATCACTGCCCCCCGTAGGAGCCACCTTTCTTAGACAGCGACAAGCACAGATGAAGTTTGCTAAGCCAAGCACCAGAACGTCAAAGAGATCACGAGGAGAAGCTTCTACTACAACTCCTACCTCTGGTACTATGCCTGCTATTGAGGAGACTTTTGTGGATCCGACTGCAACTGTGGATCCTTTTGGTGGTGCTAACAATGTAGACTCTACTGTTGCCCCTCCTCTCTCACTTCGTGCCATGATGCAGTCCTTCATGACTACACAAGCAACTCATGGACAACTTCTGGATGAGTTATTGACAGAGATTGCCTCTTTGAGAGAAGATTTTGCGAAGCATAGAAGTGCCTTTCCACCTCCTCCACCCTTTGAGGACTGATTTTGCCTTTGGCAATTCATAACAAAAAGGGGAGTAGATTTTAGGACTTTTTGTACGTAGGGGGAGTAGATTTATTGTATTTAGGGGGAGTTTAATGTATTTTCTTTATATATTTTCTTTGCTGGTGACACCAACTGATCCAAGTTGCTGGTGACACCAACTGATCCAAGTTGCTGGTGATACTAATTGGTGTGTGGATGTAGTGATTAGCAACATAGAAGTTGTCTCCGTGACTATAGGGTGGAGTCATTTGAGAGGGACAAAGCTCTCAAATTAGAGGTAAATTTTGGCTAAAGATTATTGGGTTTTTGTGATTTGTTTTGCTAGGATTTATAATTGATTTGTTATAATTTTTTTTTTTACTTAGACTATGTCCAAAGATTTTTTTTATTATCTGAATATGTGAATTGTTTTGTAGATTTTCCTTGTTGTCCAGATTTGTAAATTGTCCAAATGTTTAGCTAAATGTTTTTCTTGATATTCTTGGGACAACCAGACAATGGATGATTGGATAATTTTTTTCATTTTTGGTTTCATGGGTCAGCTTGTAAATTGTTTGGGAGAGGGGGACCAAGTATATTAATTTTAGGCCAAAAGTAAATTTTTTATGATAATATATATACTAGGGAATTTTTTTTCAAAGGCTGGGGGGGTGGGGGCATGGCCCCCCTTAGCCCCTAGGTAGTTTCGTCCCTGCTTTTTGGAATTGTTAGAAATTGGACTGGTTTTGACCCAACCCATAAACCATGGCCCATGGATCGTCCACATAGGTTATTTGATAAGTAAGTTTAAATTTAAACTTACAGATATTGGTATGAGTTATCAATATTAGTAGTGAAGTAATTTAAACTTAACAGATATTGATATGAGTTATCAATATCAATAGTGGAGTAATTTAAACTTAATAGATGAGATCTTTTAGGGATCACATATATCTGATGTAAGTGAATCTCTTCTTGTATTTAAAAAATACTTGTCAGATTAATGAGAGATACAGTGAGTGAACATACGTATAGTTTTTGAGTGCTCTCTCAATATAAGCCATCTTTCTGGGACACCATCTACTGTTCCCTAAAATTTGGAGCGTGGAAATTAGGAGAGACTCTAGTAGCCTTTCCTGCAACTTGGAGGTGTTCCACAAAGGAGATCATGAGGAGTTCGTAAAGTAAGCAAAGAACAAGATCTGACAATTTGGTGATTTGTTCCACAAAAGGTATGTGTCTATATGACCGCTAATAAAGTATATAATTATTCAACATTGGTATCAGAGTTATTTTATGCTTGTTTTCACTCTTGAATGATGCCATGATCTCTAATATATGTAATCCTATATGCATGCTAAAATTAAAAGATTAAGTAATTTTTAATTTTCCGATCTGTAATTTTTAAAAGCATGTTATGGCATGTAGAGAGAGAAATAAAAAGCTTTAATTTTTTGATTGTTTACATGTAATCAGAAATTTACAAGCTTATTTTGACCTATTAAATCTTGTTTAATGTCAAATATTTTTTAATGGTTTGAAGTACATTCCATAAGCTTTAAAACGACAGTTTACATGCTTAATTTATACTTTAAATGATGAAGTTGTGATTAAAATGGAACACCACAAGATCGTAAGCCCCGTTCTGTTAGTCCTACATAGAGGACCAAGTGAATAACTGTGTATTCATTGGCCAAGATTTGCTTCGGCTGTGTCCTAAAGGGCTCCCCTAACCACTACACTTATTATTTGAGTGGTTATCTAAAAAAAAAATATTGATAAAACTAATAATAAAATAAAAGAGCCCCACGTTGATGTTAGTGTATTAGTTACACTTGAACACAACTAATTATCCTTGTTTCTTTTAACAAGGATATTGTGCAAGGCCACGTTGGTGTATCAGTTACACAAAAATTGTTATTGTTTCCTTCAACAAGGAAACTGTGCAAGTAATAAGCCACACGCAAGTGGTTGTGTGGGTTTGTAATATTATTTACAAATGTTGTGTGGATTTGTAACATAGTTTACAAAGGAATTGGGTTATAACAATATAGAAAATTATATCAAAATCAAATGTTATAACATGCACAGTGGGTTTTCTTATTATTTAATTTAATTTATAGTAAAACACTATATATTCTTAATTTTGTTTAGACCACATTTTTTTTCTAATGTGACATATATGTATTTGTAGTGGAATTTTTTTTTAACTTTGATGTTAAAATAGAATTGTGATAATATGAGAAAATTGTGAAATTAGTTTTCTAATTTTTTGTATAAATATGCATGGTTTTAATCTTTGAATTAATTTATGATATTTTTTTAACATATTATGATATGATTGAATAGATATTATATGAATGCATTATGTGAAGAATATGTATCCAAAGGGTTTATGAGATTCTTTGGCTCATCTCTATAGTTAGAGATTGTATTGGTAATTTATGCAACATGTATATTTTTATTTATTGTTATTGTGAATGGATAAGACAATTTTTGAAATTATTTGGTAATGTGGCATCCCCAATTTTTTTTAATTACAAATAGAATCTTTGTAGTTGGGTACTTGAATATGTACTTTTTTTTGGGCCAATGTTTTTGGCAATTTTTTTTGGGCCATTGTTTTTGGCAATGTAATTTAAGGCTATATAATTTAATTTTGGAAGCCATGTAAGGGGATGTGTTTTACAGTTACCTATAATTTTCAAATTTTGTCTTAGCATGTTGTATGAAATTACCAATAGGGCTTATAGTGGAGCCCATGCACAATTCGTTGTGCACAAAGATGTATGGACACATGTTATATGTATGATTTAATATGTGGATGGTGTAATGTTTTATTCTTAACAAAATTTTATTTAAAATTAATTAAATGTGTTATTCCAATTTACATAGTGAGAGATGATTATGAGCTTAGCAAAATTTTCGATCTCACTATGTAGAAGGAATATCATGGTCTAGTTGGATTTTTGGAAATAAAATTTTAAAATGTATGTACTAATGTCAACTTGTGTAATGAATGTAGTGAACATGGCCACTAAGAATGTAGTTGCTGATCTAACTAAGGAAGAGAAACTAGATGGAACCAACTATGATATGTGGCATAGAAAAATTCAATATCTGCTTAATGAACAAGAGGTCCTTGAAACCCTAACCAATGTGATGATGCGACTTGAAAATGGGAATACTGTCCAACGTCGCCGTGACTTAGAGGCCTATGAGCCTTTGGGTTAAGAAAGATCGTTGTGCACGCTTCACTACGCTGAGTAGCATGCACAATGATCTTATTGGGAAGTTTGACGACTACCCAAATGCCCAAGAGATGTGGAACCAGCTTAAGATTGCCTATGGAGGAACTTCAGCAACTAGGTTGTGAGCTCTTACTTTGAAGTTTGAGCAATATGTTATGGATTCAAAGCATAGCATAGCTGAACATCTAAGGATAATGTATGCATTGATCCGTGACCTAAAGGCTGCGGGCAATAATCTCTCTGATGAACAACAGGTCACAGTGGTGATACATTCACTGCCTGAACCTACTTGGGGGCAAATGAAGCTTGTTTTGACACATAGTGAGAATATCAAGACTTTTGCTGATATTTCTTGTCATCTCGAGCTTAAGGCAAAGCACATAGGGGCGCACCAAAACACCCTCCTTGTCGCCTAATCTGGGCAGCGGAAGGCATTCAGGCCTAAACGCAAGGGACAAGGGAGGAATGCCAAAGGAGCCGGTAACCTTGGGCCTAAAAAAGGCAAGATAGCAAAGCGCAAAAAGGGCAAGCGTGCTAAGAAGGACAAGGCAAAGATCAAGTGCTACAACTGTGGTAAGAAGGGTCACTTCGCTCGTAAGTGCACTGAGACGAAGAAGACATCCATTCTTAATAACTCTGTCATTACTTATGTTTGTACACATGTTTTTGTTGCTCATACTATTCCTGGGTGGATTGTAGATTCAAGAGCAACCAAACATATAGCCAGAGATAGAATTGGATGTGTGGATTACAAAAAGATACCAACAGACACACAGTACGTTTTTTTGGGTAACGGAGCTCAAAAAGAAGTCATAGAAGTTGGAACCTACTAGCTCAAATTGCGTCTGGGACGTATGTTACTTCTTCATGATGTGCTTCATGCACCTGGTGTCCAATGTAATCTATTTTCAGTATTTACTATGCTTAGACTTGGATTTAGTTTCTGTTTCGATGGTCCTCAGTTGGATTTTTATTTAAATAAAACCTTGTATGGACATGGTTATTTATCTAATAATTTCTTTATGTTGGATTTAGACCATTCCTCTTTTTCTTTTAGTGCTCATAATGATGATGTTTCTAATTTTGTAATGTGGCATGCTAGACTTGGACACATAGGAAAAGATAGATTGGCTAGACTAGCTAGATAAGGCCTATTGGGGTCTATCACTTATGTAAGCCCACCTATGTGTGAACCTTGTCTAGCTGGAAAGGCCTACAAGAAGCCTTTTGGTAAGGCTCCAAGGGCAGCTCATCCTTCGGAATTAGTCCATTCGGACATATGTGGACCTATGAATGTTAAGGCACGCCATAGCGCCTCTTATTTTCTCACATTTATAGATGACTATTTATGTTTCAGTTATGTCTATCTGATCTCCCATCGCTTTGGAGCATTAGATTGCTTTAAGCGCTTTGTGGTAGAGGTTGAGAATCAGAAAGAAAGGAATCTAAAGGTTTTTCGAACTGATAGGGGTCGTGAATATTTGTCTAAACAGTTTCAGGAACTGTGTGAGGAAAAAGGGATACGCAGGCAATTGACGATTCCTGATACTCCACAACAAAATGGTGTTGCAAAGAGAAGGAATCATACTCTATTAAAGATGGTTAGATTGATGATGGCGCAAGCTAACCTTCCAATTTTGTTTTGGGGTGATGCATTGTTGACTGCTGCCTACATCCTTAACCGTGTGCCTTCTAAGTTAGTTCCCACAACACCATATGAGTTATGGACTGGTGCAAAACCCAATTTGGAGAACTTGCGGCCATGGGGTTGTGCAAGTTTTGTTCATAGTACTTCCCATAAGTATGGGAAATTGGGCCCTAGAGCAAGCAAGAAAATCTTTATAAGATATTCAAAAAGCTCAAAGGGGTATGTAATGTATGGTGAATATTCTGATAGTGGAATGATTGAGATAGAGTCTCGTGATGCAACTTCATTGAAGATGATTTTCCAAGCATCAATGAAGCAAAACAAGATCTTTAACTTTATGAGCTGCAAGAACTTGAAGATGTCATACCATCTTTGGGCGAGGGTGGAGAATCACAACTTCATCCTAAAATCGCCTAAGATAATGGGAGTGATTTGGCTCCTAGTGGGAGCAAACCGCTAAATAGTAACACACAAGGATCCAAGGTATGTAGAAGTGAACATGGAACTATTCCCCATCGTCATTTTGAGATTAAGGGGGAATCTTTTATATGTGATTCACTGGACCTTGATGAGCCTGCTTCCCATAAGGAAGCATTAGCTTCACCTACTTCACATGAATGGATAGTTGCCATGAGGGATGAGATGGATTTTATGGCAAAGAATCAAGTTTGGGAGTTGGTTGACCTTCTGCCTAGGCGCAAGACCATTGGAAACAAGTGGGTTTTAAAAATAAAGCACAAAGCAGATGGATCAATTGACAAATATAAGGCTTGTCTCATGGCGAAAGGCTAAACCCAAAGAAAATGGATAGACTATGAAGAGACTTTCTCCCCAGTAGTGAGATTTGTCTCTATTCGCCTTATTCTAGCTATTGCTGCACATTTGGATTTGGAACTCTTCCAAATGGATGTAAAGACTACATTTCTCAATGGAGAACTAGACGAGGAGATCTATATGGATCAACCTATTGGCTTTGAGGTCAAGGAACAATGGCCCAAAGTGTGCCGCCTTAAGCGTTCCATTTATGGCCTAAAGCAAGCGTTTAGACAATGGTATTTCAAATTTCATAAAACTATTATTTCGATTGGTTTCGAAATGATGGAAGAAGACCATTGTGTGTATGTCAAACGATCAGGAAAAAGTTTATTTATCCTGTCTTTGTATGTGGACGACATTTTGTTGGATAGACACTCCAATTGAGAAGGGAAATACATTAAGCCTTGAAGATTGCCCTAAATCAGAAAAGGAAAAGAGAGAAGTGGCAAGAGTTCCCTATGCAAGTGCAGTTGGAAGTTTGATGTATGCTATGTTGTGTACTCGACCAGACATCTGTTTTGCAGTTAGTATGGTTAGTCGTTATCAAAGTAATCCAAAACCTGTTCATTGGCAAGTAGTTAAGACGATTTTTCGATACCATCATGGGACATCAAATCTCATTCTTTGCTATCATGGTGGAGATTTGAGATTGAGAGGTTATTCTAATGCTGACTTGGCCAGTGATAGAGATGAGCGCAAGTCCACCACAGGTTATGCATTTCTACTTAGTGGTACAACTATCTCCTGGTGCAGTAAGAAATAGTCTTGCATTGCTTTATCCACAATGGAGTCTAAGTATGTTGCTTGTTCAACAGCAACACAAGAAGCTGTTTGGTTACAGAGATTTTTCCAAAGCCTAAAGGTGACATCTCTTGCAGATGAAGCTGTAAAGATGTATTGTGATAGTATGGCTGCCTTGCTCATGCTAAAGATCCTAAGTATCATAGCAAAAGCAAACACATACAGACTCATTATAACTACATTCGTCTTGCTATTACACAAGGAGAGGTGATCCTCCAACATATCTCCACTAGTAGGATGGTGGTTGATCCACTTACTAAAGCCATTGCTAGAGATGCCTTTTAGGCTCATGTTAGGAGTTTGACACTTTGTAAGATTTGATATGTTTTTGGATACCTTATGGACATTTATGTTTATTCATACTTTATGCAATAATGATGTTATTCATTTTGATTCATCTTGTGATGTGATTGATATTGCATACTAAGCATGCATTATTTGAGAATATGTCACTAGGCTTAAATCAATCTACTCACATAAACGATCACCCTAGCACTTGAGTAGCGAGCAGGATGAGACATAGTGATCACTTTGTTTTTTTTTTTTTTTGGTAAATCAAGTAAGTGATCATCTTGACGCTTAGGGGGGCATGCAAGATAATATAATGAATGTCGCCTTAGCTAGGCTAAGATGAGATTTATGGGAGTCTCACTTGAAGTGTATCCACAACTTCATGAAGCCTGAATAAAGCCAAATATGAGATCTTGGATAGGAACTTGATGTGTAACTACGCTGAGAAACTTAGGTTGGTTACCTTTGTGGCAATTGGACTAATATTTGTACAGTGTTTGACTGTGACAAGCCTAGTTGAGTGGGAGCTCCACTGTAGCATACAAATTATACTGTATGTGCTATAGTCAACCAATTAAGGGAGTGATTGGATAAATCCCTACTCCGTCACTATGTGAGCCCTAGTCGACCATTATATGGTCTATTCTGTGCCCTTTTTTTGACCTAGAACTATGTCATGAAGTGAATGCTTGATGTCGCTACTTTAGCATGTTATTTCAGGGCCATGATATATACGGTCTCGCAGAGCACATCTAGGAAAGCGGTCAAGTGTGAATGAATTGACATGAGTGTCTGGGGAAGATTATTTAAAACACACCATTTATTTTATGGCTCATAGCCCAGGCAATTATGAGGAATTTGTTTTTCAACATAATCATAAGCATATTATATGGTATAGGATCAAGTGTTGCTTTGAGTTTTGAACTCATGAGGGATTAAAGAAACTTGATCGGGTGTGATCAAATAATCTGGGGCATAGACAAGATATTATGAGTGATGTACTATGTTAGTTTAGATGGTGACTTTATATAGAACTCCTACCCTACACCTTCTAGTTAGGTTGCACACTCCATTTTTCTGTATAAAGAGAGGATTGGACGAGATTGAGAGGAGCCAATTCTGCCTGAAATACCTAGTGTGGACGAGTGGGAGATGTTAGAAATTAGCTGGTTTTGACCCAACCCATAAACCATGGCCCACGGATCGTCCACATCGGTTATCTGATAAGTAAGTTTAAATTTAAACTTACAGATATTGGTATGAGTTATCAGTATTAGTAGTGAAGTAATTTAAACTTAACAGATGAGATCTTTTAGGGATCACATACATTTGATGTAAGTGAATCTCTACTAGTATTTAAAAAATACTTAGTAAGATTAATGAGAGATACAGTGAATGAACATACGTATAGTTTTTGAGTGCTCTCTCAATATAAGCCATCTCTCTGGGACACCATCTACTGTTCCCTAGAATTTAGAGCATGAAAATTAGGAGACTCTAGTAGCCTCTTCTACGACTTGGAGGTGTTCCACAAAGGAGATCATGAGGAGTTCGTAAAGCAAGCAAAGAACAAGATCCAGCAATTTGGTGATTTGTTCCACAAAAGGTATGTGTCTACATGACCGCTAGTAAAGTATATAATTATTCAACAGGAATTAATTATTTCACTTAAACGGCACTAATTTTAACTTTAGTTCAGCCTATCATCCTCAAGCTGATGGGCAAAGTGAGGTTGTGAATCGACCTTGGAAATGTACTTGCGATGCATCACTAGTACCAAGCCCAAGCAGTGGGTTAAGGGGTTGTCTTGGGTGGAATTCCATTACAACACTAGCTGGCACTTAAACATACGATGCACTCCCTTCAAAATTGTCTATGGAAGGGAACCATTGTCTCTATTAGTCTATGTCCTAGGTACAGCAAAGGTGGCTGCTGTAGAGGAGGAATTAATTTGACGGAATGATGTCAAAGAATTAAAATAGAACCTCAAGGCAGCTCAAGAGCGGATGAAGAAAAACTATGATTTGCTGCATAGAGAGAAGGCGTATGAAGTAGGATCATGGGTTTATGTTTGCCTACAACCATATAAACAAGTTTCAATTGCGATGCAATGAAAACCTAAGCTAGCTCCACGTTACTATGGTCCACTTCAAATCTAGCAACGAATAGGAGCAGTAGCTTACAAGCTTGACTTACCACGCAGTTCTCGTATTCATCCCATTTTTCATGTCTCTTTGTTAAATGAAAAATTAGGGGCACATGTCTCAGCTCAAGTTCAATTAGCCTTGAGCGTAGAAGGCAGAGAAGGGCTGTTGGTGCAACCACAAGCTGTGTTGGATAAGTGAACAAGGCAAAACAAGGATGAAATACTCGTGCATTGGCAGGGACTTGCCCCAACAGAAGCCACGGGAGAATTTGCAATCAATGATGAATCAGTTTCCAGAATAAGCCCTTGGGGACAAGGGACCTCTTTAAGAGGGGAGGAGTTGTTACGTGCACAGGTTTGTTACATGGCAGATGGGATCTCAGAGTATTGGTAGCTGTGGTGTTTTCCTTAATTTGTGCTATGTTAGTTTGGTATTTAAATGTTACGTTAGTAGTGGTATATTAACGTTTAAATTGTTGTAATATTGTTCTAGTTTTTAGGAGTTGGAGTCTTCTTTGTTATTTTGTTCTAATTTTTAGGAGTTGTTAAAGGGGATCACGTTGTGTTTAGTGGTCCAGATTTTATGTTTTGGAACGTTGCTTTCTGCTTGTATAAATTCAGTGACTATTGAAATAAAAGATATCAGAAAATTATCATCCAAACTTATCTTTTAAGGAGGCTGGATTACCTTGAATTAATCCAGAAATTATCCTTCGTTCTCTATTTAAATTTCCTCAGATAAGCCACTATAGGTAACAATAAAGAACTATGCGTGCTAAAATTAATACACACAAATTTTTGAACTATTTGAAAAGTACAAATTACATGCTTTTTTTATTTCTTATTTTATGATAGTTTTTAAATTACATATCAAATGCATTTAACTTGAGCAAAACTTCATATTGTGGAAGTGAATGGCATTTTATATATTTGTATCTTACGCATGAGATTAGCATATATTGTTGTAATAACAAGTTTCAGCAGAGGAAAACCTTATATTTGACCTATTTATGTTGTCTCACTATGCATGCACAATTGAAATGTAATTTTTATAGAAATCCTCCAATTGATGATTCCCCCATGTAAGCAAGTACCTAATTATACTCATTAATTCTTTCAAAACAGTTATTACCACATGTATTTAGTATAAGTGAAATTGTTCTACCAAAAAATATATTTGGTAACAAACAAGAAGCACATATTCATGCAATCACGCCTAAATGGATACATGAAGAGTAGCATGAAAATGGTTGCAGAAAAAAATAGAGAAATTACCAGTCGTCTTGATAGTGAAGATACTCATTGTCATGATTATACAGTATCCCAGGCTGGGTGGGATCTTGCACAAATCTCTGTACTGCCGAGCGAGTGAAAAAACCGCCATCTGGGGTTCTTATTCTCCATGACAAATGGCCAACAAGTTTTCCGGACTCTGGGTGGAATTCATGCAATTGGCAGTCAAAAACATCAAAGGTAGGATTTAAACCACTAGTAATGAACCACTTCCCATTAAAATCTGTAATGTTAAAAGTCTTAACTAGAACAGCAGGATCAGGGACAAGGAATTCCCCAACATCAGATTTTTTAGGTACGCACTTCTTTCGTGATACTGCACATTCATTAAATTCATCAACAACACTGTTTTCAAATAAGTCACCACATTTTATCTGCAAGACAAGAATAGAAAGAATTAATAAAACAAGATTTTACCTTGATTGGTATAAATTGGTTAAGCCCATGCGGGTGCCGAGAGAAAGATATAGAACTAACCTGACATTCAGTCTCATCTGGTCGATTGTTGCAAGTTTGGAGACAAGCAACATTAGCAGCACATAAAGGGTTTCCAATGCACTTGGCAAGTTCTACCCTGATGTCAACAAAAGCACCAGCAATAAAATTAGAGATTAAGGAGATACTTAGAGCCTGTTTGGGTAAGCAATTTCCACAACTCAATTCTCAGTTTCCATAACTCATAACTCAAAAATGGTGGGACCCATAGCAAAAAGGTTGTTTGGCCAAACGATAACTCTGTTTCCATAACTCAATTCTCTTATTTTTGAGTTATGGAAACTAAAAACAACAAAAGGCTGTTTTCAGTTTCCATAACTCATAACTCAATGGCATTTCCGTAAATAAACACACATGAGGGACCCACAGCCGCAACTTTTGACCACCTTTTGACTTTTTTTTTTTTGGGTTGGCTGTTCGTTCCTTTTTTTTTTTTGGGTTGGCGTTGGCTGTTCGTTCCTTTTTTTTTTTTTTTGGATTGGCTTTCGTTCCTTCTTTTTTTTTTCTTTTTTTACTGGTTCGTTTGTTCTGTTCTATTCTTTTTTTTTTTTTTTTAGTACCTAGACTCACCAAACTTAGTGAAAAAAAAAAAAAAAAAAAAAAAAAAAAAAAAAAACCAGACCGAATAGCCAACCCAGGGGGAAAAAAAAAAAAAAAAGCTGCACTGTGACAGGCGTGGGCCCTCCAAATAGTGTGAAAAATAGTGAGTGATGGAAACTGAGTGATGAAGGCAAACGGATGTGAAAAATTGAGTGATAAGTGATGAGTGATGAGTGATGGAAATTGAGTGACGGAAATTGAGTGACGAAAAAGGCTTACCCAAACAGGCCCTTAATTTTGGAGACAGAATGCCATGTTTGGTGATTAATTTTTTCTTTAAAAGGAAAAAATATAAAACAAAAAATGTATCCAGTTAAATCTGATTTGTTGGAGAGTAAACTATCAACAGATATTTTAATGAACAATCCTCATGTAAATTGATTGTAGAACGTGGTGATTTAGTATCTGTTTGGCATGATTAATTTTGCCAATTTTAAGTCTTATTACCTATCAAAAAAAAGATTAATTTTGCCAATTTATTTTACTATTCAACTTATTTTTGCTACTATTTATGGGTTCCACTGCACTTTTTGGTACTATTCATGGATCCCACTATACTATTTCAGCTAACTTTTATCTTTATCTACAGTACTTTCAGCAAAATTTTTCAGTTTCAGCAAAATAAGAGGATCCCAAACAAAGAAGATGGATTGTCTTCTTAATTCTTAACAATCAGTGGTCCATAAATTTTTATATATTCATCAATGGATAATAAACTAGTCAAAGAAAAAAAAATGCAATATTTAAGGAATATTACCCTTAAGATGTGAGAGAGAGAGAGAGAGAGTTTACTATCATTAGCAAACTCTGAAACAAAGCGCTATACAAAATCACGTAGTGAGGATTATGCATGTAAGTTCTGTGGTTTGTACCCCCATTTGTGACACATCAGCATGTCGGTTTCTTCTTGTGAAGGTGGGGTGCTCGGTACTTAATTTCCTTGAAAAACAATTTTAGACTCAAAGTCAGTGGAAACCTGGGACTACACAAAGCTTCTTAAAAGGAGATGATGAAGTCGCCATTTGGTTATAAAGTCCAGGAACCAAAACATGACTCCATAAAGGTCTTTTTACTAGACTTGGTCCGAAGTTAGGGTACATGGTGGGAAGATGTTAGGCACCCCAAGCTTGTCCAGTCATAGCCAGCCTTCATATATCGTTGCTCAACTAGATTTAACTGACTTTCATGTTACCATTTAAGTTCAAATCAAACATCTTAATTACGTTAAAGCTTATTAAGATACCTTCCTTATGTTTGAATAGTCAACCAATTTCCAAAAGGGATTGGATATCAATTGACTATTGACTTTAAGTTTTAGAAAGTATTTGTCTTTTAAGAATTAAAAGGTTTCCTTATTTATTTTTAAGACTTTTAGTGTGGGTTTGGATCCACGTTACGTTTTTCTCCTCTCTTTTTTTTTTTCCTATTGCACACGTTTCAAAGGGGACAAAATTCACTGTTCCCATACTGTTTAATACTGTTCATGGGACCCACAATCACTTTATTCAAAAAAAAAATATTAAAAATGGGTCCCACGATACCATTCACACATTTAAAAATTATTTTGCTACAGTGTTTTCAGTTTTCAGTTTCAGCAAAAATAAGTTGTATCCAAACAAACCCTTAGTTACATTAATAGACTCAAATCAGAATTAAAAAGTAAATGAGAGAGAAGAGAGAGAGTGAATTAAGGTTTGGTATGAGAAAGGGGAAAAAAAGTATTTTTAATATTTTGCATTTATTACATTAGACACAAAAGGAAACAAACAAGACAGCAAATATACATAGTCAAAGTAGATAAAACCGATAAGGAAAGATAATAAATATGGAATTTAAAGCAAATAAAAAACATAGGAATGAAATCTAGTTTCTACCTAGACTGGCGTAAGCAATAAGAAGAGTGCGTACACATCCTTCTACCGGCATACACATCTGGACTTCAAGCCAGATTCCTAGAAGATAGACCAAAAGATGAACCTTAACCATTTAAAGGATGCGTACACATCTTGCCAAATGCATACTCTGTTAAACGTTTGGTTGATCAGAAAATCAAAGAAAGAAAAGGAAATGAGTAAATGGATGAATCGGAAAAGAATTGAGGGTGGGAAGTGTGGGTTGTTACTTCGAAGGTAACTACCTCCAGAGAAAGAGAGATTAAGAAAGCTCAGAGAGGAGAAAGTTTGGTTAATTCCTTTTGATGCCCTTTATTATTCAATCTTGTAGCTTATATACAACACCTGTTAGCCACACCTCACCTAACTGACTCAACAACCTCACTAACTAATTGCTTTATTAACTACACTAACTAACTAATTGCTTTATTAACTAACTCCCACATTACTAATGCAATACATCATACAGTGCATACAGTGATCATACAGTGTTGATACAGTGAGTACAGCTAGCTAGTATCTTAACAACACTCCCCTCCTTCAAAACATCTTGCCCACAAGATGAGGGAATTGCTGTTGAAGACAAAACAGATCCTCCCAAGTAGCATCATCTGCAGAGCCACCTTGCCACTGAACAAGATGCTGAGTGATAGTCCTATTGCGGAGTCTATGAGATCTGGTCTGTAGAATGGCCACGGGCTCAGGAGTGAGGATACCCTGGGAATTGATTAATGGTAACAGAGGAATGGCGACATTGCACTGCCCCAACTTAGCTTTTAAACAAGACACATGAAACACAGGGTGTATGGCAGAACCCGCAGGAAGATCCAACCTATAAGCTACCTCCCCAGTCTTCTTAAGAACCTAAAAAGGACCAAAGAAACGGGGGGAAAGCTTGTGAAAGGCTTGAGAAGTCACTGATTGCTACTTGTATGGTTGTAACCTGAGATATACCCAATCACCAACATTGAATACCCTTTCAGTCCTATGAAGATCACATTGCTGCTTCATCTGAGCCTGTGCAATGACCAAATTCTGTCTCAGCAAGGCAAGAATCTACTTTCTAGACTGCAAAAGAGAGTCCACAGCTGCAACCTAAGTTGTACCCGGTATATAATCCATCAACCGAGGAGGAGGAAAACCATACACAGCCTCATATGGGGTGAATTTGGTAGCTGAATGATAATTGGTGTTAAACTAATATTCAGCTAAGTACAGCCACTCAGACCACTTAGTAGGCCTATCTGCAGAAAAGGACCTTAAGTACTGCTCTAAGCACTTATTCACCACCTCAGTTTGCCCATTAGTCTGGAGGTGGTATGCTGAAGACATAGCCAACTACACTCCTTGGAGCTTAAACAACTCAGCCCAAAATTTGGCCGTAAACATTGGATCTCTATCAGAAACAATAGAAGTAGGCATGCCATGTAATTTTAAGACATTCTGAGCAAACAAAGCAGTCACTTTAGCAGCAGAATAAGGGTGAGATAAACCAATGAAATGTACATATTTGGTGAGTCTGTCAACAACTACCATAATTGTATCTAGCCTTTGGGAAGGAGGTAAACCACTGATAAAGTCCATACTAACAGCAGACCATGGCTTATCAGGAATTGGTAGAGGTTGAAGCAATCCAGCAGGACTACAAGTCTCATGTTTCATCTGTTGACACACTGCACACTCCCTAATGTATTGCTTCAGGTCAGACTTCATCCCTACCTAAAAGAAATCCCGTTTCAGTCTATGGAAGGATTTAAGGAAACCAAAATGGCCTCCTAGAGGGCTGTAATGAACTTGGTGAAGAATTTTAGGCTTCAGACTGCAAGTTGGACCCAAATAGACCCTGCCTTTATATAAAATCAACGCATTATGTAAAGAAAAGAATTTGGGCCCTGAAAAACCAAATTGTAATTGGTGTAGCAACTGTTGTACCTCAGCAGAATGTTGATAGCTAGCTTTAAGTTCCTCAATCCAAGAAGGACATGGAAATGAGATTAAAACAAAGATGCAGGACCAGTTGGATGAGCTGAAGATGAATCCTCACAAATAGATTCTTCCCTTCTAGACAAGGCATCAGCTACCTTGTTCTCACACCCTTGTTTATACTCCACCACAAACAAGTAACCCAATAACTTGGCTAGCCACTTCTGCTAAGCAGGAGTGGCAATTCTCTGCTACAAAATATACTTTAAACTCTATTGATCAGTCTTTATAATGAAGGGTTTGCCCAAGAGGTAAGGCCTCGATTTATGCACTACCGTAACCAATGCTAATAGCTCTTTCTCATAAGTAGATAGCTGTAAAGCTCTTCCCTTGAGAAGTTGACTATGATAAGCAATTGGTTTGTGGTTTTGCATCAAAACGGCCCTTAAACCATAACCTGATGCATCACATTCAATGGTGAAAGGAAGATTAAAATCAACCAGAGCCAAAACAGGTGGTTGACTAACAGCAGCCTTGAGTTGTTGGAAGGCTTCCTCAGCATGGACAAACCAAATAAAAGCATTCTTTTTAAGTAAGGCAATAAGGGGAGCAGCAATATGACCATAATTCTGTATAAATTTCCTGTAATAGCCAGTCAAAACCAAAAATCCCTTCAATGCCTTAATAGAAGTAGGAGTTGGCCAAGCCATCATTGTTGCAATCTTCTTGGGATCAGCACTAACTCCCTAACCTAAAATGATGTGCCCAAGAGATTCCACCTCTGTACAGCCAAAGACACACTTGCTTCTCTTAGTATATAATTGATGATGCAACAATAGCTCCAATACAGTCCTAAGATGAGAAAGATGAAGTTCCATTGTAGGACTGAAAACCAAGATGTCATCAAAGAAGACTAGCACAAATTTCCTCAAATAAGGCCTGAAAACATCATTCATCAAGGACTGGAAAGTAGATGGGGCATTAGTCAAACCAAATGGCATGACTAAAAACTCATAGTGACCATCCTGTGTCCTAAAAGCAGTCTTTGGAATATCCTCTTCCTTCATATGAATCTGATGGTAACCAGATCTTAAATAAAGTTTAGAAAAAATGGTGGAACCAACTAGCTCATCCAATAACTCATCAACTACTGATATAGGGAACTTGTCCTTAATTGTAGCCTGGTTCAAAGCTCTATAGTCAATGCACATTCTCCAAGAGCCATCTGCCTTCCTTACCAACAAAACTGGAGAAGAGAAAGGGCTTTGGCTAGGCCTGATAGAACCAGCAGCCAACAAATCAATGACTATCTTCTCAATCTCAGTTTTTTGGAAATGGGGATATCTATAAGGCCTTTGACAGATTAGGTCAGTCCTTTCTTTTAAGAGAATTTGGCACTCATGACCTCTACAAGGAGGCAAACCAGATGGTGTATCAAACACTAAAGCAAACTTATTCAATAGTTTCTCAATCAAAGGATCACATTGTTGCTGAGGTGAAGTAGTACCAGAACCCAGTGACACAATTTGGAGACAAATACCCTTCCTGACAGGTCTTTTAAAGAAATGATCACTCTTTTGAAGAGTTAAATTAGTGGGGTGCATGCCAAACAATGTAACAGATTTACCAAAATGCTGAAATTGCATAGACATAGTTAAGAAGTCCCACTGAATCAGACCCAAAGTTCTAAGCCATTGGGTTCCAAGAACCAACTCACAATCACCTAGTGGTAAAACATTCAAATCCACTGCAAAATTGTAACCTTGCATGACAACCTTAACATCTAAAGAAGCACCCTTGGTCATGATGGTATCACCATTAGCCACTTTAACCTCAAAGGAGACAGTAGGATCAACTGGCAAGTGTAACCTAGAGAGTATGGCAGCATCTAAAAAATTATGAGTGCTTCTAGTGTCAATTAAAATAACAATCCAGTGACCATTAATTTTACCCTTAATTCTCATTGTACTTGGGGAGGGGCTTCCTAAGAGAGCATAAAGAGTAATATTTGCTTCAAACCTTTTAGGTTCAGACTCATCAACTCTAGAATGTAACAAGTGCATGTCAGAATCATGGGACAGGGGCACATCAAAGGCATCAAGCTCTACTAATTCTACATTAGAACCGGTCCATTGAAATGGATAAAGCCCTTCTAATAAAAAGAGTTTAGCAGACTTACAATGATGCCCAGCCTGAAACTTCTCATCACAATTAAAGCAAGGGCCTTTCTTCCTTCTCTCTTCCATTTGTGCAAGAGACAACCTCTGTAGTGGAAGCTTAAACTTTGAGTCCATCTTTACATCAGGTCTTGGTCCAAGAATTGAAGGCTTGGAGGACTCCAATGAAAAAGATTTCTGAAACTTCCTACTGCTCATCAAGTACTCCTCCTGAATCTTTGCCAACCCAAAAGCTTCATTTCGATTCTTTGGCTTAAGCATTTTCACAGGCAATCTCACCTCATCTTTAAGACCACTAAGAAAACAACTCAACTTGTGGCTATCAGACAAGCCCCTAATTCTATTTGATAAAGCTTCAAACTGTCCCTTATAAACCACAACATTAGTAGTCTACCTCAATCGTGTAAGGGATTCCATTGGGTCTTCATATGCTAAGTTTCCAAATCTTGTCAACAATGAATCCACAAAACCCTCCCAACTGGCAAACATCCCTGTTTCATCACTATCTTGAAACCACACAAAAGCATCACCATCCATGTGGAAAGAAGCCATTAACAACCTCTCTTTGAATGGGGTCTAGTAGAAATCAAAGTACTGGTGGGCCTTGTATACCCAAGATGCTGGATCCTCCTCTCTAAATCGCAGAAAATCCAGTTTCATGCTCTTTGAGAGGTTTGAGTGTGGTAACATAACAACTCGTGACATTTGGGAATTGGGGGATCGAGACGGGGATTTAGGAGGTATAGGATGTTGTTGTCACTTTTCTTCGGCCTCAATGAGCTTTTGCTGACCAATACTGATGGCGTTCAACTGCTGTGTATGAGCATTCAATTGTTGGGAAATTCTTGCAAAGAATGGGCATGGCGGTCAATATTAACTTTGAGATTAGAGATAGATTCATTGATGTAGGATGAAGAACGGGTTTCGGTCATGGTGCAGGAAAGAGGGCTCTGATACCAAATGTTAAATGTTTGGTTGATCAGAAAATCAAAGAAAAGGAAATGAGTAAATGGATGAATCGGAAAAGAATTGAGGGTGGGAAGTGTGGGTTGTTTCTTCGAGGGTAACTGCCTCCAGAGAAAGAGAGATTAAGAAAGCTCAGAGAGGAGAAAGTTTGGTTAATTCCTTTTAATGCCCTTTATTATTCAATCATGTAGCTTATATACGACCCCTATCAGCCACACCTCACCTAACTGACTCAACAGCCTCACTAACTAACTAATTGCTTTATTAACTACACTAACTAACTAATTGCTTTATTAACTAACTCCCACATTACTAATGCTAATACAATACTAATGCAAATACAATACTAATGCAATACATCATACAGTGATCATACAATGCATATAGTGTTGATACAATGAGTACAGCTAGCTAGTATCTTAACATACTCATCCTAAGGCAAATTAGGGTTCCAACATGTTTTTAGTAAAAACAATAGATTGTTATGCACAAGATAACATATTCAAAGACTAAAAACAAAAAAGAATATAAAGAAAACAAGAATCGAGTAGAAGAGTGTGGATCATGGGAAAGATTCACATCTCCTCCTCATTTCACTTAATAATGATGTTATTTTGACCGGCCCGTTGGCTAAAATCAACTACTGCAGCTCTGTGTGGGAGGATGAGTCAAACAATTCTATTAGGGTGGTTGAATAACCCCAGAAAAGGTGTGCTAGTAAGCTTGGACCAACTATAAGTTTGAACACAAGTGAGCAAAAGATTATCTTCTAACCAAATATGGCTGAAAATCAACCTAATCCCTAGCCTTTTCTGTCATCTTAGACTAAAACTCTTAGTTTAGATATTCTGAAATGATTTTAACATGGTGTCTGAACCTTTGGTTGATAAAAGTGGGGGTATTCTTAAGGGAAATAAGGATCTAGGGTTTGATGGGACGTTTAGGCAGCCAAATGAACATGTCGGTTGCCCTAGAATCTCGCCAAAATGAAAATTAAATGATTTTTGGCTTTCTATCTAGAAGTTGTGTACGTCATAGATTGGGCGCATATGCATCATATTCCTGATGTATGCACCTTTTGAAAGCCTTAGCCAAATTATGTCAAAAATGGGCTTTTAGGCTTGGTTTTTTGTTCATATTTGGGCTTGGACTTGCACTCTATTAGGCCACTTTTAAGGTTTGTATCCTCATTGGACTCCAAACACGATGCTGATCATTTTGTTAGCGAAAGATTGTCTCATCGTTGGGACCAGGGGATTTGAGTATAGGTTAAAATGAAATGGGGTGTTTACAGTTGCCCCTCTTTTGGCGTTGTTGTGCACGGCGATGTCGAAAGACTATATAGATGATCCAGTAGTTCCAACCGATACCCGCGCCCCACCCTTGAACACTTCTCTCAAACAAAACATACAATGAGGGAGCTAATTAAACGACATGGTCGTGTCGCTCATCAACCTCTAGGGACAAGTTCCCCAAAGAAGGTGGTCTCAAAGTCCTGGGCTTCAAGACCAAGGCTGATTGTCTTCTACTGAAATAACAACCAAATGCAAACAGGGCCAGCAAGATGCTTGAGAGAAAATTGTATATTTAGAGTTGACTTGCTCTTGTAACAACTCAAGGAAAAGCATTAGCCACATCTTACCGGGCCGGTTCTGATACTATATGTAACGATCCAAGGAAAAGCTGCCACATCTGCACTATACCTCAAAAGGACTAGTCACAATTGAGACTCCTTGTAATTGTTAATAAAGTCCAGTATATGCCTGATGTGGGACTTATCACACACTCATACACATCACATAATCAATCAAATTGGGGCATCACAATCCATATGTAACAACTCAAGGAAAAACGCTAGTCATATCTGCGCTAGCCATATCTGCGCTATACCTTAAAAGGACTAGTCACAATTGAAACTTCTTATAATTGTTAATAAAGTCTAGTTGAACCCAGTATATGCCCAATGTAGGACTCATCACACACCCACACACATCACATAATCAATCAAATTGGAGCATCACAATCTCCCTCCACTTAAATCCCTAACGTCCTCGTTAGGGCCCAATTTGTGGTGTAGTGTCTCTGAATCCACACGAGATTACCAAGCCGACTTTGATACCATATGTAACAACCCAAGGAAAAGCGCTAGCCACATCTGCACTATACCTTAAAAGGACCAGTCACAATTGAGGCTCCTTGTAATTGTTAATAAAATCCAGTTCAACTTATTATATGTCCGATGTGGAACTCATCACACACCCACACACATCACGCAATCAATCAAATTGGAGCATCATAGCTCTAAAGTAGAATCAATGAGATTGATGACAACATAGACTTGAAAAGATATTTTCTGCAGGAGTCATTAGATCAGTGGGATCGCATGATAAATGGTGCATAAAAAAAATGGAATTGATTGGATAATGATATGATGCATAAAGCACACGGATGCATGGACAAAATGCATGAGATGTAGACCAAGAGACGCAGAGGAAAACTGAGCCAGTTGTCGTATGTAACATAGAGATTTATTGAGTGCGTTCTCGTGATGATGAGAGACTTCCCTTCTGAAAGGGAGTTTGCTAACAGACTAAGGATGCATGAAGCATGTAAGCAAATGTGACAAGCATTAACACGAGATTTAAGATATCTGTAAAGCCGACAAAAGACAACGATGCATGAAATGCAGGGGCACATACGAGGGATGTGAGAAATGGTACATGTGAAAGAGAATGCATGAGCAAAATATTAGAAGCATGTATGAGAGATGCACATGTAGCATGCATGGGAGAGCTATAGGTTTATGAAAACCTTTTATTTTTTGATTGAAAACATGGGAGTTTTTTGTTCCGGAAGATTGGGTTGAAACTTTTCTTTTTGAGAATAAACATAGGAAAAAAAAAAACTTTTTTTTTTAAAAGAAAAAGGATTTTGATCCCCAATGAAGCGGAAATAATCAAAAATTCTAGGTTTGATCCCCAATGAAGTCATGAAAAGTGTACGAGCAAGTTAAATTTTAGAAAGTATTTTGGGAAGATCTCTAAACCTCAACAAGAGTATATTTAAATATCATTTTTTATAAGGATTCTAAAAATGGTGTTTTTGTGCTTGAATCGAGAGTGAAGAGCAAGGATTAAAATGAGCAACAAAGATAGAGGAATTTTGTGGAAAACCCCATGAATGAGGGGTGAAAAACCACAGCGGGATTAAGGATTTCATCTCTTTATCCCTGCAAAGATATTGTATTCCATTTTAGAAACCGAAATTACATTCTTTCTGTTGCACATCTAGTGTTTTTTGTATTCATCTTTCTCTTTCTATCATTTTCTACCTCATTGTTCTGTTTTTTGTGATACCTAGGATGCTTAGTATACTTTTCCCTTTTATAGTACGAGGTTGTTTTCTGGTATACAAGGATAGCTGGTGAATTCCTATTAGTACTTTCAAACCCTAAGGGCAGCTAGCCCGCAGTACTTATTTTCTTGCTAATGGAGTGAGAAAAATCTGTTGCATGGAGTGTGCTGGGAGGACAACGTTGGGTGGTATGAAGAGAGAGAGAGAGAAGATTGTGAGCCTTGTCACTTGCTTTGTCCTAAGAGGGAGCTACAATTGTCCTGCTATGCTGTCCAAGCAATGTTCTACCCATGAGGAGGCTGATGCAACACCAAACTAGGCAAAGATCAGTACCTCTCTCATGTTAGTGCTCGGTGACCAGTATAGTGTATCAGGCTGTGTCCTCTTTCCTTTCAGATCCTTACAGCTATGGAGTTCACGCTGTTGAAATGCTAAAGGCATAGCTCTCCTCACCCAAACTCACTGCTTCCGTAGCTCGATGGCACTCACGTGTAAGGCTAGGATGTAATCTTCACAGACAAACCTTTACACTTATCGTTCTAGGCTTGGTGACTGTACATGGCTTAAAAGAGATTTGATTAATTAAGAGATATTTAATTAACTTTTATGTTACCATTTAAATTCAAATCAAACATCTTAACTACAATAAAGCTTACTTAAATACCTTTCTTATGTTTGAATAGTTAACCAATTTCCAAAAGGGATTGGATATCAATTGACTATTGATTTTAAGTTTTAGAAAGTATGTGTCTTTTAAGAATTAAAAAGGTTTCCTTATTTATCCCTAACACTTTCAGTTGCCTAATTAGATTCAAATCAGAATTACAGAGTGGATGAGGGAGAAGAGAGAGAGAGAGTGTATTAGGTTTTGGTATGAGAAATGAAAGAAAAAAAGTATTTTGAATATTTTCATTTATTACATGAGACACAAAAGGAAACAAATAGGATAGCAAGTATATATAGTTAATGCAGATAAAATAGATAAGGAAAGATAATAAATATGACATTTAAGGCAAATAAAACAAAATAGGAATGAAATCTGTTTTCTACTCAGATTGGTGTACAAAAAATTATTAGGTACTCCCGGAGTACCATAAATGTGTACTCCCTCCTCTCACATGAATGGTGGGTCCCACCATGAATTTAATTAGAGAGACTCACCATTTATGTGAGAGAAGGGAGTACGTATTTATGGTACTCCGGAAGTACACAATAATTTCCCTTGGTGTACGCCATAAGAAGAGTGCGTACACATCCTTCTACTAACGTATGCATCTGGGCTTTAAGCTAGATGAACAAAACATGAAACCTAGCCATTCAAAGGATGCATATGCACGAACATGGATGTGAACAAATCTTACCAAACGCATACACACCCTAAAGCAAATTAGGGTTCCAACATGTTTTTAGCAAAAACAAAACAAATAAATAAATAAAAAAGACACAAAGCAAATTATTCTGCACAAGATAACATATTGAAAGACTAAAAAAAAGAAAGAACATAAATGAAACAAGAATCAAGGAGAAGAGTGTGCATCATAGGAAATATCCACATCTTCTTGTAGCACTTATAGTGATGTTATTTTGACCGGCCCCTCGACTCAAATCAACTACCGCAACTGTGTGTGTGGGAGGATGAGTTGAACGATTTGATTAGGGTGGCTGAATAACCCTAAAAAATGTGTGCTAGCAAGATTGGACCAACTAGAAGTTTGATCACAAGTGAGCAAGAGATTATTTTCTAACTAAAGATGGCTGAAAATCAACCTAATCCTCACCCTTTTCTGCTCTCCTAGCCAAAAACTCTTAGTTTAGATATGTTGAGGGGATTTTGAGAGAGTTTCGGTAGGCAAAAAGTATTTAACCCTTTGGTTGATGAAAGCGGGAGTATTTATAGGGGAAATGAGGGTCTAGGGTTTGATGGGACGTTTGGGCAGCCAGTTGATCAAGTTGGTTGATCTAGAATCTCACCAAAATGAAAATGGAGTAATTTTAGGCTTTTTGTCTAGAAGGTGCGTATGCCATAGATTGGGTGCGTACATACACATCTTTTGTAAGCCTCGGCTAAATAGGTCAAAAATGGGTTTTTGGGATTTGGGTTTAGTTTGTGGTTCATAGTTGGGTTTGAGCTTGGACTATATTGGGTCACTTTTAGGGTTTGTATCCTCATTGGACTCAATACACAATTCTGATAATTTTGGTAGGGAAAAATTGTCTCATCATTAGGATCGCCGCCGGGGGGGGGGGGGGGGTTGTTTCAGGTATAGTTAGGAACAAAATGGGGTGTCTATAATATCTGGTAAGAAATTCTTGAACATCTTCCATTAAACCAATGTAAATTTTCCCTTATTCAAGATATATGCCAACGAACTGCACAAATTACAATGGCAATTTTCCAACTAAATGCTATTTTTCAGTCATATTGCGGACACTTAACGCTATGATACAAATTGATTTCATCATCAAAGCACTTAAGGATCCAACTACAATTCATTACTCTCTTGGTGATGTACGATTACCACCTTTACGTGAGAAATATGAACTATACTGTACCTCTTTGTTTTCACACTTTTCAACACGTGATTCACTAAATTGTGAGGCAATTTACAGCACTTTGTTTACGATTTTCCTTCACAAAAAGAATTTTATTGACCTGGGGCCATTTTCTTAAAAATTGAACTAGCGCGAATTGAAGGTTATATAGCTAAGTTTCTTTCTAAGCCATCTTATTATCTAAAACGAAGCAGGGTAACACATTTCAGTACTCTTGTATCAGTAGCTGTCACGCTATAATCAACCTAAGCTAAGAAAATAGAATAAGATACCATTTGTTGGGAGCTTCAGAATGCTTGAACCAATTAGGATGTGTGTTGAAACTAAAAGGCAGAGTGATTCTCTGCATCAAGGTAAGCTGCATTCTGTCAATCAAAGTAGCTCTCAGCATCAGGGAAAGGTTCAAGATGAAATCGTGACAAGAGGCATTGATCAAACAGCTGTTGCAGAATCAGAATTGGTAAAGGAAGATCTAATGGTCCTGATTGAATCAATGCCACATAGATTAGGAGGTTAGGGACCTGATTTGGTGATAAACACGTGTGCAAATTAGTTCTGATTCTGTTGTAACAGATTTTCCCTCCAATTAGGGAGTTAGTTATTTTTTCAGTTTTTTTTTTTTTTAGCTTGTATTAGATTGTGTATATATATATAGGAGTAGAGGTAGTGATTATACCCATTAGATAGTATTCTTTTCTCTAATCAATAAAGTCAGTGTTCTATTTAGAGAGAGAGAGAGAGAGTTCTGAATTTTACAGGATGAGATCATACCTGCATTCCTTAAGCAAGCAGGTACAAGTTTTGAGAGCGTCAACAGCATTGGCTGATGGAATGACCATGAAAGCACACGCCAGTAAACCAACAACTTTCATGAAGTGTAGATGCCTCCATTCTTTGAGAACAATTCTTACTTTGTCAACAAGAAAGTCAAATGTCTGTTTTGTCTTGAAACGGAACCAAATTAGCTAAGGAAAAAGCAGTGGATGTAATGATTAATTAAGGAAATTGTACATTGAGAGACTAAATGAGTACTGGTGTTGGGAGCTACCTCATGTTTAGTTGTACTAGTACCAGATGATGAAGACATCTTTTCAGTCATGCTGGAGAGCAATGTTGAAAATTCTGATCCGAAACAACAAAGATTCCTATAAGGTCTGATCATTTGGAAATATTTAGACTTTCTGCTGGTGAACCTAATTTTCATTAGAGCTACACCGCGTAAATTTACGACCCTTCGCCTGTGAAACCTTGCATGACTAGTAAGTCCTGATCTGAAATATGCATTACCAATAATTTCGTCACGGTACAAACAGATTGATTGCGCAGCAGCCAGTGCCATACTTCTTTCAGTCCAAATTTGGCCTGAGTACAGTCTACAGATATATAAATATCATCAGCACATAATGTTTTTTTTTTTTTTTAAACTTTTGTTCAGCACATAAAGTAGAAGACCCAGAAAGACATTCTTAAAACACAGTAAATTTCCTTATTAAGGAATCGAATACCCAATATGAGTTGCAAAGACTAGACAATCTATGTGATAATAAGAAACAAGTTGTTAGCAATGCATTAATTTTCTGAAGTGAAGTATTGGTGTAACTAAGAAATTTGAAGAGTTGTAAGGAAAACATACCAAGAGGCGGAGCTGAAACAAGGCAAAGGGGCAAGTGGATTGGTACAGGAGATGACGCTTTTCATTGCAGTTACAGTTTCGTTTGCAATTAGTTTAGAACATAGATTAGATAGATAGAGGATGACACTGACACAGAGACAGAGAGGAAAAGGCGTAGGTAGGCAGTGCATGTGTGGACGCCAGAGAAGTGGGATAAACATCGTGTGGACTAGAAACAGACCCGTATGTTAATTCAATCCATGTCTCTCATATATACTTTTTTTTTTTTTTTTAATTTATCGAATAAAAAGAGTTTATTGACAACGTAAAAAATTTACACAAAAGGGGTTAGTCTCATTTACAATCACATTTTAAAAACTAGAAAAAGACATGAATAGCATTGAGTTCTTAATTTTTTGAACAATTACAATTAATAGAAAGACATTTTTACATGACTTTGGTCCTAATTACAATCTAAGTAAAAAATTACAAACCTCTTTGTCCTAATTACAATCTACCAACAATAAAAACTACTCTACGAACCTAAGATCTATGGTTCGGGGGCTAGGTTATAGGATGGGAATGTATTAGGCAACCATCCTACCCAGACAAAATCCAGTCTTCTAAACTCTAATGACCATTTAAGTACCCATTAACATAAAGTAACGAGATGCAACATGTGTTTAAATGATAAATCTAAGATTTAGTAAAGAAATAGTCATCATGAATCTATTCTCTTAAAGCAAGAAGTTTTAGGGGAAAAAAAAAGTATTCTAGATATGTTTTTTATTTTAGAGAAAATAATAGATTAAGAAAATATTTTAGATCTGTTTTTATTTATGAAAAAATCAATGCATTGTAGTAGAAAAATTCTAGATCTGTTTTTATATAGAAAGAAAAACAGTTTATTGTAGAGAAAGTTCAGATTTGTTTTTATATAGAAAGAAAAAACAGTAGATTTAAGAAGAAAATTCAAATCTGTTTTTATTTAGAAAGAAAAAACAGTAGAAAAAAAATCCAGATCTGTTTTTATTTTAGAAAGAAAAACAGTAGATTTAAGAAGACAAATTAGATCTATTTCTATTATGATGAAAAAATAAGGTTTGAAAGAAAAATTCTAGATCTGTTTTTACTTAGAAGAAAGCATGATATTTTAAGAAAGAGTTATAGATTCATGAGGGAGACTTCATATACCATCTTAAATATTATGCATGAATCATGTGATTATCATATGAATACATTAATCACGAAAATATGAAAGCATGACATAAATAAACTTGAACAAGCATGCAAACAAACATGTTAATCATTAGAATACAAAAAGAAAAGAACTTATAGACTAATTACTGACTTGCATGAAGGATTAAACAAAAGGGATTACTTTAGAAGTTAGAGAGAATGGATCTCTCTGGATCTAAAGTATGGTCGCTTAACAGAAAAGAAAGTCTTAAAGCAAAACTTCTAGAATTCCTTTAACATTAAAAGGAGAGGGGTGCTGAATTTTGGGTTTTCTCCACTATTTATAGAGGTGTATCGGCTTAAAAAATAAGCTAGGTGTGAGAGACCACACTTGGCTCTCAACAAAAGAGAAAGCATTAGCACCTCTCTTTTGGGGTTTTGATTATTGTGGAGTTGCCACTTTTTTTTTTACATATTACAAAAAATAATAAAAACTAAAAAAATACAAAATACATGAATAACATCGAGTTCTTATTTATTTGAAAAATTACAATTGATAGAAAGAAACTAGGGGTGTGCGCGGGTCGGATTGGGCGGGTAAAGGCTAATATTTCTATCCAATCCGCTACTAGCGGGTTGGGAAAATTCCAATCCGCCACCAACCCACCAAATTCTAAATCCGGCGGATTGGTTACAAATTTTGGCAGTTTCAACTCAGTGGGTTAGGCGGGTTAGGCGGGTTAGGCGGGTTGGCATTAACAATGTATTTTTTTTTTTTTTTTAATTATCACAAACTACAATTTGTTATTGATAATCTCAAAATATAACTAATGCACACAAAAAACTAAAGGTAGATTTCATTGAATAATCTCAATTCCAACACAAACATAGAGTCAATGAAAAAGAGATATATCATCTCTAACAAAAGTAGGCTCTGCCTTACAACTTAGGAAATTTAAAAATAGTAGAATTAAATCAACAAACTCAAAGTCTTAACATTCCCAAAGTCATATCAAGGATTCAAAATAATAACATACCAACATAACAAATAAACTTCAAAATGGTATGGTCTCAAAAGCCATAATGTAATCAAATTAAACCCACTGAAAATAAACTCAATTCTAACAAAAATTCTTCACAAAATAGACTTCATCAATCAACTTCAAGCTTGGTACCACTCCAAAAGTTAAGGTGAACTCCTCCAAAGCAAGTAGCAACCTAATCAATCATCCACAACATAAGATAAAATTAGGAATGTTACTGTTATCTATATAAGATAATGAAAATTGCACATAATCCTAAGTTGCTTTAAGTACAACAATGCCAAATATAATGATGCAATGGTAAATCCCTATGAGCTACACTGGCAACAAGCATTTGAACACTTGATTTTACTCTATTATTATATTGTTAATGTTATAATTTATAATGTAATCAATCTAATCAAGTTTAAGCAAATGAAGATAGAGAATGGATGTTACCTGCCTAAGCCAAGTTCCTCAAAATCAACTAAATCAATTCTCCACATCTCTTATATTTAAAGCCGCAAATTCTGAAATAAAAATATTACATATAATAAACATGTTACTACAATTAATCAAAACGAACTAAATTAAAGTATCCATGAACCAACTTCAACAAATAATTAAAAAAAAAATGTTACCTGACTCAATTTCTTCATATTTTTCTATGTCATCCATAGCCTCTCGAAGGTTGATTGGAATTGGTGAAGACCGCAACCAATTTTGTCCACAAATAAGAGCCTCCACCATCTTTGGAGTTAGAGAACTTTGAAATGGATCAAGTACACGTCCACCAGTACTAAAAGCTGACTCAGAGGCCACTGTGGAGACTGGAACAGCCAAGACATCTCGTGCTATTTGAGAGAGAATTTGATACTTGTGGCTATTAAGCTTCCACCATGCCAAAATATCAAATTCAGCATTGCCTAGACCCTCACAATTTTCTGTCAAAAACCTATCCACTTCAGATTTATTCTCCAAACTTTCTGCCTCCTCCAAGTGTTTCTTATATTGAAAGGCAAATGACTTGCTATCATCTTCCTCCTCATCATCAACATCCATCTCTTCAAAAGTTTGACTTACACTAGGTTTTGCAATATTAGCACTAGTATCCTTTTGAAGATAGTGCTCATATAATTTTTTTAATTTTGCCTCCACCATTGCTGTTAGTTCTTCTGCCTTGGATTTCTCATAAACTTGTTTAAAGGAAAACATGATATATCTCAATTTATAACGAGGGTCTAGCACAACAGCAACATACAACAAAAAATTGATATTTTTAATATTCTCCCAATATTTGTCATATTTCTTTCTCATGCTAGCAGCCATATTCTTTAACATATTATCCTCACTTCTACTTAAAGTCAACAATTTAGATTGCACTAACACAAGTTCATGGAAAAATGCATTAGATGTGACATATAAAGAGCCTGAAAATCGCAAAGTCACCTTATAAAAAAGTTTTAGAAATTGCACAAAGATTCTAGCCTTTCCCCAATCAAGCACATTAGGAGGCCCAATATTCTTTCTCCCCCTCCCTCTTCCTCTCCCATTATCATCCTCAACCCCAACCTCATTCTCATCATTATCATCATCATTGAAATATGAGTCAAATTGTGAGTCTTCCTCTTGTAGCCGCTCAAAAGCATTTTGGAACTTTACAGCTGCCTCCAACATCATATAGGTCGAATTCCACCTAGTTGGAAGATCTAGGCATACTAGACTTTTACTAGGAATTTTTTCACGCTCTACACAATTCTTAAAAGTTTGGAGCCTAGATGGAGAAGACCTAACATATCTCACTGCATTTCTAATCTTAACAACTGATTCATTTTGATCTTTTAAGCCCTCACACACAATAAGATTAACAATATGTGCACAACACCTCATATGCAAAAACTCATTATCCAAAATGGTGGTTTTCCAATCCTTAGTTTTTCTTTTCAGATATTGTATGGCAATATCATTTGAACTTGCATTATCAAGTGTGACTGTAAATATCCTATCTATCCCCCACTCTTGCAAGCACTTCTCAATATGCTTGCCAATTGTGACACCCTTGTGATTAGGAACAATACAAAAATTTAAGATTCTTTTATGCAAGTTCCAATCATTATCAATCCAATGAGCAGTAAGACACATATAGTTAAGATTTTGAATTGATGTCCAAGTGTCAGTGGTTAGGCATACTCGTTGCTTTTGAAATGCTTTTTTCAATTTTTTCTTCTCTTCATAATAAAGATTCATACAATCACGAGCAACAGTGGTGCGACAAGGGATAGTGAACCTAGGTTCCAAAACCTCAACAAAAAACTTAAAGCCTTCCTTCTCTACATGCCTAAAAGGTAACTCATCAACAATTATCATCTTTGCTAGGGCATTCCTAGCAATTTTTTCACTAAACCCCACTGCTTTAAGAGTAGATTGCCCTTCTTCTTTTTTAAGAAAACAAAGTGTCTTTTGTTTTTTGTCTACAACCTTATAAGGGGATGTGGCGCATTGATTATAAAGATGATTCCATAAATTACTAGTCCCATCCCTTTTCCCACGACATCCATAGTCTTTACCACAGTAATTACATGCTGCTCTAGGGTTATTAGGATCACAATCACCCATCATTGAAAAGTGATCCCAAACTTCAGATTTTTTCTTTTTAGGACGCTTAGGAGGAAGTGCATTGGTATTACCTGTGGTTGGAGACTCAGTTTTGTCATTGGGTTTTTCATTGTGGGCACCAGATGTTTCACTCTCCATCACCTATTAAAAAAATTAGACAAAGACAAAGATTAAGATGAACCGTAAGAATATGTAATATATAACAATATAACATATTAACTTGAATATACAATGAACAATAAATACTTGAATATACAATAAATTGCCTCTGCCAGAAATAGAATGGCTTTGCATGTAATATATTAACACTTTTTATATTATATAAATTAATCAAATGATGGAAACTGAAATAAGAAAGACACAAAAACTAAACAATACAAGACAAGAAAGCAAATTGGCAATATCAAGTGTGCTGTTGGTGAAGAGTTGAAAGGATATAAAATAGGTTTCTATTATCACTTTTTATATTATATATATTTCAAATGATGGAAACTGAAATAAGAAAGACACAAAAACTAAACAATAAAAGACAAAATAGCAAATAGGCAATTACCTTTGTGCTACCGGTGAAGAGTTGAAAGGATATAAAATAAGTTTCAAAAAAGTTAAAGAAGAAAAAGGGCAAAACAGTGGCTGAACTGAAGGTGTCGGCAGTGAGAAGAAAAAGTGAGACTTAGAGCATATAAATACCAATAGTATAAATATAATGTATATACGGCTGAAGCAAATGGGGTGGGTGATAGGTAAGAGTGTTTAGGGTTTCAATATTGACTTTTTAGATTTTGTTTAAGGAATTTTTTGAAGGCTGGTTCTGTTTAGGGAATTGATGATTAATTAGCTGTAAAAATTTATTAGGTGAATTGATTAACTTTAAATACTTAACAATTTCAACTAATATATTTTTTTTATGTATGTAAAATTATTAATTAAGCGGGCGGGTTGGGTTGTAGCGGGTTGGCAATTTTTCAATCCATAACCCAATCCAATCCGCAATTTTTGGGGTCTAACCCGCCCAACCCATACCGCCTAACTTAATGACCCGTACATGGCGGGTGGGTCGGTTGCGGGTTGGACGGGTCGGCGGGTTAAGCGGATATTTTGCACACCCCTAGGTATATATCAATTCACACTTTAAATATTCACCGTTGGAACTATTTTCCTATCTCTCCTTAGTCGCAGTTAATTAGAAAACAAGCAATCTAATTAACCCTAACTACAAAACAACCCAAGACAAGCGCTAAAGGTTTAGTTTAGTAGTAGCCTTAAGAATTAGAGAGATCGATGAAACTAAACAACACAAGCACAAGCGGTTGCATTTAATTTAGTCGAGCGTTCTTCCTAAGATCTAATAATTTCTAGCGCATCAAATCATTAAATCTTGGTTGCTTCACAAATTAGAGAGATCAAACAATTATGGATTTGATATCTAATCTAGCAGTAGATTGCAACGAATAATAAAAGTTTAGCCAAGTAGGGCCATGATGAAAACTCGAATGATAAATTAGAGAAGAGGGGAGAGAGAGACATGTCTCAAGTCTTATTTTTCCTCCCCCTTTATACATGTTAATTCCCCCTTTTCCAAGCCTATAAGATCTCCTAAGAATATTCTAAATATTATCCTAAAATAACAACATCCAAATCTGACTAATTAAAGAAAAATATAAAATAAATAAAATAGAGTCCTAATATAACTAGGAAAGTGGTGTTTTCAGCTGGAAATTTCGTGCACCAGATTTGGAAACTTCTAAAAATAAACCACATCAGATCCGCGTATTAGAATTTCAAACAAAGGAACATTCTAGAACGTCAGCAGTGTAGGTGCAGCAACTTCAAGCCCGATTTTGACCTTGATGCAGCTAGTATCTCTCAAAACTCAAAACATGAAAGTTGTAGAGCTTTTTCTTGGCGTTCCATATCATCTTTAATCATCTCAATCGGAGCTCGGATGAGAGAGTTATGCCTAGATTACGAAGCGATGTCAAAGCTTCCTAGAATCGTCCAATTAACTACGTTTTGCACTTAATGCCTCCATTTGCATCCTAAATCAAAATATAAGAATAATGAGTATATTTGGGTACCAAATAATTATAAAAGACTAAATATTAAGGGAGAAAAATATGACATTTTGCATTCTTATCAATATGTATGGTTCCCAAATTGGACCTTCGGATGGAAGGATATCACAAGATCAAGTTTTCACAGTCTGCATGCATTCATTTAGGTGGAATTGATCACACGTGATTAATTGAAATTAATTTTGATTAGTTTTTAATTAAAATTAATTAAATGAATTTATGTGATTGGTGGAGTATTTTTCTTAAAGTGAGATTTGTTGCGTGGGATTAAAAACAATTAAGTTGATAATATTTAAAGACCGTAAATAATTAGGCTTTTAGGATAATTATATTCAAAATAATTATTTTAAAAATCCTAATTATCACTTTAGGATGAGGTTTATCATGAAAATAACTCTAAAATTCGTCCAAATACAGCTTTAGACTTGGAAAACACTTCAAAAACGTGCTAATCAAGTAGCAATTTTTCAAATTCACGTTCCAGGGCACTTTTGGCATAGTAAACGTTGAAATTCGGACAAGGCTATATCTAGCAAAGTTGTAGAAAATCTAATTTCCCTTCAGCTATCGAAATTTCAGTTTAATCCGAATTTTGAGTAAAGAGATATAATCAAAATACTAAAATGTGTTTAGATTTGAAAAATCAACTTACTCTTATCCAAATCTCCTTTTTTTTTGCTTATTTTTTAAGCTGATCTGACTTAATTTTTAAGCAACCCTTGCTTATTTTCTAAGCAACTAACACCTCTATAAATATAACAGCCTCCTAACATTCAGCACCCCTGACCTCCCTCTTCCCCTTAGGTTAAAGAAATTCTGGAAGCTCTGCTTTAGAAATTTATTTTCTATTAAGTGATGCTACTTTAGATCTTAGAGAGATTCAATCTCTCTGATCTCTAAAGTAATCCCCTCTCATTGAATAAATTCATGCAAGCAAGTTCTTAGTCTGCAAGTCCTCTTTTTTCTATACTTTCTTAATTCACATGTTTGTTTGCATATACATCCATGATTATTTATGAAGTCGCCATTATGAATCTATAACTCTTTCATCAAAATCTCATGTTTTTCATCATAATAAAAACAGATTTGGAATTTTTTCTATCAAATCTCATCTTTTCTTTCAAAATAAAAATGGATCTAGATTTTTCTATCAAATTTCATGTGGTCTACAATAATAAAAAACAGGTTTGAAATTTTCTATTAAATCTCATGTTTTTCTTTCATAATAATGACAGATCTAGATTTAGTCTCCATGTTCTAATAAAAAATAGATCTAGAATACTTTTATTTATTTATTTTCCTCTTGTTCTAAAGAGAGTAGATTCATAAAGCTCACTTCATGACTTAAATTTAGATCTATTATTCAAACACATGTTGCATCTTATCAATGTATGTTAATAGGTACTTAATGATCATTTAGCGTCTAGAAGTCCGGACTTTGTCTTGGCAGGATGGGTGTCCCAAACCCTAGATCTTAGGTTTGTAGAGTAGTTTTTATTGTTGGTAGATTGTAACTAGGAAACAAGGTCATGTAATTCCTTTACTAGATTATAACTAGGAAATAAAGCCATGTATAGTTTCTTTTAGGGGTGTGCAAAATATCCGCTTAACCCGCCGACCCGTCCAACCCGCAACCGACCCACCCGCCATGTACGGGTCATTAAGTTAGGCGGTATGGGTTGGGCGGGTTAGACCCCAAAAATTGCGGATTGGATTGGGTTATGGATTGAAAAATTGCCAACCCGCTACAACCCAACCCGCCCGCTTAATTAATAATTTTACATACATAAAAAAAATATATTAGTTGAAATTGTTAAGTATTTAAAGTTAATCAATTCACCTAATAAATTTTTACAGCTAATTAATCATCAATTCCCTAAACAGAACCAGCCTTCAAAAAATTCCTTAAACAAAATCTAAAAAGTCAATATTGAAACCCTAAACACTCTTACCTATCACCCACCCCATTTGCTTCAGCCGTATATACATTATATTTATACTATTGGTATTTATATGCTCTAAGTCTCACTTTTTCTTCTCACTGCCGACACCTTCAGTTCAGCCACTGTTTTGCCCTTTTTCTTCTTTAACTTTTTTGAAACTTATTTTATATCCTTTCAACTCTTCACCGGTAGCACAAAGGTAATTGCCTATTTGCTATTTTGTCTTTTATTGTTTAGTTTTTGTGTCTTTCTTATTTCAGTTTCCATCATTTGAAATATATATAATATAAAAAGTGATAATAGAAACCTATTTTATATCCTTTCAACTCTTCACCAACAGCACACTTGATATTGCCAATTTGCTTTCTTGTCTTGTATTGTTTAGTTTTTGTGTCTTTCTTATTTCAGTTTCCATCATTTGATTAATTTATATAATATAAAAAGTGTTAATATATTACATGCAAAGCCATTCTATTTCTGGCAGAGGCAATTTATTGTATATTCAAGTATTTATTGTTCATTGTATATTCAAGTTAATATGTTATATTGTTATATATTACATATTCTTACGGTTCATCTTATTCTTTGTCTTTGTCTAATTTTTTTAATAGGTGATGGAGAGTGAAACATCTGGTGCCCACAATGAAAAACCCAATGACAAAACTGAGTCTCCAACCACAGGTAATACCAATGCACTTCCTCCTAAGCGTCCTAAAAAGAAAAAATCTGAAGTTTGGGATCACTTTTCAATGATGGGTGATTGTGATCCTAATAACCCTAGAGCAGCATGTAATTACTGTGGTAAAGACTATGGATGTCGTGGGAAAAGGGATGGGACTAGTAATTTATGGAATCATCTTTATAATCAATGCGCCACATCCCCTTATAAGGTTGTAGACAAAAAACAAAAGACACTTTGTTTTCTTAAAAAAGAAGAAGGGCAATCTACTCTTAAAGCAGTGGGGTTTAGTGAAAAAATTGCTAGGAATGCCCTAGCAAAGATGATAATTGTTGATGAGTTACCTTTTAGGCATGTAGAGAAGGAAGGCTTTAAGTTTTTTGTTGAGGTTTTGGAACCTAGGTTCACTATCCCTTGTCGCACCACTGTTGCTCGTGATTGTATGAATCTTTATTATGAAGAGAAGAAAAAATTGAAAAAAGCATTTCAAAAGCAACGAGTATGCCTAACCACTGACACTTGGACATCAATTCAAAATCTTAACTATATGTGTCTTACTGCTCATTGGATTGATAATGATTGGAACTTGCATAAAAGAATCTTAAATTTTTGTATTGTTCCTAATCACAAGGGTGTCACAATTGGCAAGCATATTGAGAAGTGCTTGCAAGAGTGGGGGATAGATAGGATATTTACAGTCACACTTGATAATGCAAGTTCAAATGATATTGCCATACAATATCTGAAAAGAAAAACTAAGGATTGGAAAACCACCATTTTGGATAATGAGTTTTTGCATATGAGGTGTTGTGCACATATTGTTAATCTTATTGTGTGTGAGGGCTTAAAAGATCAAAATGAATCAGTTGTTAAGATTAGAAATGCAGTGAGATATGTTAGGTCTTCTCCATCTAGGCTCCAAACTTTTAAGAATTGTGTAGAGCGTGAAAAAATTCCTAGTAAAAGTCTAGTATGCCTAGATCTTCCAACTAGGTGGAATTCGACCTATATGATGTTGGAGGCAGCTGTAAAGTTCCAAAATGCTTTTGAGCGGCTACAAGAGGAAGACTCACAATTTGACTCATATTTCAATGATGATGATAATGATGAGAATGAGGTTGGGGTTGAGGATGATAATGGGAGAGGAAGAGGGAGGGGGAGAAAGAATATTGGGCCTCCTAATGTGCTTGATTGGGGAAAGGCTAGAATCTTTGTGCAATTTCTAAAACTTTTTTATAAGGTGACTTTGCGATTTTCAGGCTCTTTATATGTCACATCTAATGCATTTTTCCATGAACTTGTGTTAGTGCAATCTAAATTGTTGACTTTAAGTAGAAGTGAGGATAATATGTTAAAGAATATGGCTGCTAGCATGAGAAAGAAATATGACAAATATTGGGAGAATATTAAAAATATCAATTTTTTGTTGTATGTTGCTGTTGTGCTAGACCCTCGTTATAAATTGAGATATATCATGTTTTCCTTTAAACAAGTTTATGAGAAATCCAAGGCAGAAGAACTAACAGCAATGGTGGAGGCAAAATTAAAAAAATTATATGAGCACTATCTTCAAAAGGATACTAGTGCTAATATTGCAAAACCTAGTGTAAGTCAAACTTTTGAAGAGATGGATGTTGATGATGAGGAGGAAGATGATAGCAAGTCATTTGCCTTTCAATATAAGAAACACTTGGAGGAGGCAGAAAGTTTGGAGAATAAATCTGAAGTGGATAGGTTTTTGACAGAAAATTGTGAGGGTCTAGGCAATGCTGAATTTGATATTTTGGCATGGTGGAAGCTTAATAGCCACAAGTATCAAATTCTCTCTCAAATAGCACGAGATGTCTTGGCTGTTCCAGTCTCCACAGTGGCCTCTGAGTCAGCTTTTAGTACTGGTGGACGTGTACTTGATCCATTTCAAAGTTCTCTAACTCCAAAGATGGTGGAGGCTCTTATTTGTGGACAAAATTGGTTGCGGTCTTCACCAATTCCAATCAACCTTCGAGAGGCTATGGATGACATAGAAAAATATGAAGAAATTGAGTCAGGTAACATTTTTTTTTTAATTATTTGTTGAAGTTGGTTCATGGATACTTTAATTTAGTTCGTTTTGATTAATTGTAGTAACATGTTTATTATATGTAATATTTTTATTTCAGAATTTGCGGCTTTAAATATAAGAGATGTGGAGAATTGATTTAGTTGATTTTGAGGAACTTGGCTTAGGCAGGTAACATCCATTCTCTATCTTCATTTGCTTAAACTTGATTAGATTGATTACATTATAAATTATAACATTAACAATATAATAATAGAGTAAAATCAAGTGTTCAAATGCTTGTTGCCAGTGTAGCTCATAGGGATTTACCATTGCATCATTATATTTGGCATTGTTGTACTTAAAGCAACTTAGGATTATGTGCAATTTTCATTATCTTATATAGATAACAGTAACATTCCTAATTTTATCTTATGTTGTGGATGATTGATTAGGTTGCTACTTGCTTTGGAGGAGTTCACCTTAACTTTTGGAGTGGTACCAAGCTTGAAGTTGATTGATGAAGTCTATTTTGTGAAGAATTTTTGTTAGAATTGAGTTTATTTTCAGTGGGTTTAATTTGATTACATTATGGCTTTTGAGACCATACCATTTTGAAGTTTATTTGTTATGTTGGTATGTTATTATTTTGAATCCTTGATATGACTTTGGGAATGTTAAGACTTTGAGTTTGTTGATTTAATTCTACTATTTTTAAATTTCCTAAGTTGTAAGGCAGAGCCTACTTTTGTTAGAGATGATATATCTCTTTTTCATTGACTCTATGTTTGTGTTGGAATTGAGATTATTCAATGAAATCTACCTTTAGTTTTTTGTGTGCATTAGTTATATTTTGAGATTATCAATAACAAATTGTAGTTTGTGATAATTAAAAAAAAAAAAAAAATACATTGTTAATGCCAACCCGCCTAACCCGCCTAACCCGCCTAACCCACTGAGTTGAAACTGCCAAAATTTGTAACCAATCCGCCGGATTTAGAATTTGGTGGGTTGGTGGCGGATTGGAATTTTCCCAACCCGCTAGTAGCGGATTGGATAGAAATATTAGCCTTTACCCGCCCAATCCGACCCGCGCACACCCCTATATATACCTGCATCGATGATCGGCTATAATATTCTGATGGTGGATGTTGACTTAGACCAAGGTTTGTTGTTTTGATTGATTTCGATTATTTAATTTGAGTTGTTCCTTAGTTTTTTTTTTTTCTTAAAATTGTTTTCATTATACTCAAACACCCCCCTCCCATCCTTGTTCACGTAACATAAAACTAGGCTAGATTTCGTTCTTGAAATTTTTTTTAAAAAAAAAAAATCGTTAGTTTTCGGTAGTTACAGTTTCGGCAGAATTCTAATTGCGGTAGAACTAGGCCTTGATAGTATAATTTTCTAAAGGTAAACGACGTTCTAAGCGAGACTAGTTAGTCCTTTGGATTACTAGCCCCACTCTCTCGAGGCCAAATTCCACTGTTTTCTAGGGTTTTTAGGCTTTTTTTTTGTGTTTTAGCGTAGGTTTTTTATTTATTTATTTTCATTACTCTAGATTTTTCCTGAT